>NC_043711.1:73325410-73486944 GCF_006229205.1 Suricata suricatta | reverse complement strand
TTTGTTTTGTGATTGTGAAGTTTGGTGAGTTCCTTGTATATTTTCGATATTAGCCCTTTATCTGATATGTCATTTGCAACTATCTTTTCCCATTCTGTTGGTTGCCTATTAGTTTTCTTGATTGTTTCCTTTGCCTTGTAGAAGCTTTTTCCTTTTCAATATGTGTGTCTGTAGGAATTCTCACTGATTTGAAAGGTAGAATTACCCTGGATTAACATCTCCAGATAAAGAGCTACCTTTCCGTGTTCTGGTATTAGTTGTAAAATATCGAAATATTTTTCTGGGCATACATCCTTTTCACTTGTGAGAATCACAAAGCATAATTAGGTTTCCCTGCTGAATTCTTCCGTGTGTGTGGAGTGCTGCTTGAGAAACTGCCTCATACTGTGATTGTAAAGAATAAATGAACAAATATAGAGAGAGCACTTTGTAAATGCCCAGTACATATTACCTAGAGCAGTAAATGTTGTAGTTGTATTATCCAATGGAAATTTCATCATTTGGCTTTGATCATATTGAACATTCTTTTTGAAGTAATTTATACCTTAAATGAGATTTTTGCATATTATTTTGAATCATAAACTCTACTGATTTTCCATTTGAACTTTAGTTTGGAATGTCTTGGTTTCATTGAGTCAAAAGTTGATGTAAGTGGAGTCACTGAAGCTTTGATGGGGACAGGCTTTAGATGGGCTTTCCTAACAGTTCCTGCAACAGTTCTCTGAGTCTGTGTCTCCAGGTCCAGGGCATTAAAGTAATCACATATGCAATGCATCCATGGCCTTTCTGTGAGCTCCCGTGTTGCTCATCATGCACCATGTTGTTTTTCTCCAAGAGTTTTCTTCCCTTTGCACCCATGAAAATTATGTTGAGTCATTTTTATGTGATGATGCCATCATCACAAGCCACCCACAAAAGGGAAGGCATTTCGAGTGTAACATCCTAAATCTGGATTACTTGAAATAACAATTATTTTACTTGAGGATTCGCTTTGAATTTTCTCTTTAAGTTGTTGTGTGACTATTTCATAGCATCCATGCTACTCAAGAATATTCCTTGGACCTGGATCTTTGGCACCACCTGTTTGTTAGAAATGCAGAATCTCAGGTCTCAGTCCAGACCTACTGAACTAGAATTTGAATTTTGTCAAGATCCCCCATAAATTCACATGCAAATTCGTGTTTAATGTCGCCATACGGATGTACCTGGGGCCTCCTTTGCTAGGGAAAACCATAATACTCAGAACATCTGAAGCAGAAACTCCCAACTCATGTTCAAAAATTTGCAATTTAAAACTACAACTAAATATTTTTAATAGATTGGTAAAAATGCAAAGGAATGCCAATATGCTTGTGGGCTGTGGATAAACTGGCACTGGCATTGCTGGAAATTGAGGAATTGGTGGGAGAAAAGCAAGGTGCAGAAAAATATAGTATTTACTAGCTTTTGTGTGAACAAAGGAACAAAATCAAAAATAAATATTTGAATTAGCCTGTAAGAGCATTTAAAAGCAAACCAATTCTGCAAGCACATGTAAGCAACAAATTAGGTATTTGCAAGACATGTAACTGTTAAAGAGCTTGACAGAACCTATAGGGAACTCCTAAAACTCCATAAGAAATTGACAGATGATGTACTGGTGAAAAAATGGACAAGATCATTAAACAGGCCACTCATTATTGTGTAGGATGTTCATGTACGAGGATATCAAATAGCCAATAAATGTATGAGAAACTTTTTAACCTCATAATAATAATGAAAATTCAAGCCAAGATGAGCTATCACTCTCCACCTACCAGATGGCCAAAATTAAAAATCTTCACAGCAGCAAGTTACCAGACACAGATATTGTGCTGGTGCAGTGTAAATTCGTGTAAGCACTTCGAAAACCTATTTGACATTTTCTATTAAATCGAGCATGCACATTCCTATGAGCAATCCTAGTGCCAAAGATATACCCAATGGAAATGTATTCTTATAAACTCTAGGAAACAGGCATAAGCATTATTTGCAATAACTCCAGACTGGAAACAATACAAATACCAACAACAGTTAGATAAGCATGCCTCTTATTAAAAACAAAACAAAACAAAAACAAACTCAAAGAAGACAATAATCAAACACAGAAACTAATAAGCATAGGAGATGATGTAGAGAAATTGGGACCTTCGTGCATTGATGGTGAAAATGTAAAAGTTTGGTGTAGTATTTGTGGAAAACAGTGTGGCAGTGCTTCAAAAAGATCAGCATAAAGTTACTATTCAATCACTCATTTCCACTCTTAGGTACGTACAAAGAGATTGCAAGCAGAGACAGGTCCTTGTATGCCAATGTTCATAGTGCTATGAACATTGTTAGTGTTATAGCCAAAAGGTGGGAACAACCCAAGTGTTCACACAGAAGAATGGATAAGCAAAATGTGGTATATCGATACAGTGGAATATTATTCAACCATAAACATAAATAAAGTACCTACACATGCTACAACATGGATGAATCTTGAAAATATTATGCTGAATGAAATATGGCAGTCACAAAAGGACAAATATTGTATGATTCCACTTACATAAGTATCTAGAATAGGCACATTTGTAGAGCCAGAAAGTAGAATGCAAGCTACTAGGGCCTGGGGCAAAGGGAAGATCGGAAGGCATTATTTAATGGGTACAGAGCTTCTGTTTGGGATGATGAAAAAGTTCTGTAAATTGTAGTTTGTGCAACACTGAATGTACTAAATGTCACTGGGTTGTACACAGAAAAATGGTTAAAAAGGTTGTATATTTTTCCCATAATAAAAAGTAAAACAAATTATAGTATATGCATAGAAGAGAATATCATACAGTGATAAAAACATGCTATAGCTACACTCAATATGATGAATTTCTCAAATTTAATGATGAAAATACACACACAATAATGCAAAACATTATATGGATGTAAGTACATATATATTAATGACAAAATAGGTGAAACCAAACTATAGAGTATAAGGATGAGAATGAAGTGATTAAATTAAAATGAAAACCACTGAAGGAGGTCTCCTGGGATGCTGTCAGTGTTCCATTTCTTTATTTAGGTATTCACTGTATGATACTTTCATTGTAAATTCAAGTGCATTTTTCTGTAGGTATCATATTTCCCAATAAAATGTTTTAAAAAATAATAAAAGTGGTTAGGTCATGAGTAAGTTAGTGGGAGAATCAGATGTAGGAGGCATGATTATTTTAATTTTATATCATTTCTATTTCATTTTTTAACTCTAAGATTATTTGCATTTATTTATTTATTTGAAATACTATACCAGCAAGCTACCTAATGGCCTGGATTAGATAGGTAAAAAAAATAATGATTTTACCTATTTAACTTCTATAGCTTTCCAGAAAATATAAAGATTTGCTTTGTGTAAGTATAAAAACCAGTATATCTTAAATACAAATATTAAATTTAATTTATCTTCAGAATCTAACCTAGATCCTTCAATATCAGGCAAAGAAAAAGATAGGAGGAAAATGGATTCATTTGTTCCTCCTTGAGACTGAACACTACTTGGCCAATCCTTGAATCTGGATGGCAATTCTTCCCACAGAGAAGTCTCACAGCAAGCCAAATTAACTTCCTTGTTTGGATCATGCAGTAAATTTCTGAATAAAGCTGTTTCCCCACAGAGGATCAGGAAGCGTTTGTGGGCAAGAAGATTAAGCTTCCTCTGTGAGAATATCACCTGTTACCCTTGGCTCATTAGGCAGCTACTTCTTCGCAGGTCCATGGGCTTTGTTCATGTGTCTCTCTTTATGACTGCACAAAAGATTAATAACCCCTCCTAAGAGTAAAATTCTTATTTGGGGGCAACATGGCATTGAAAATTGAATGAGGATTGGGATAAACAATGTCAGCCTGTTTATTTAGAAACTTTGTGTTCAGCTATCAAAGCAGAACGATGTTGGGACTTTGTATGACGGCTTATCAAGTGTCCTCCAGAACAGCTGATCAAGCAGAGTCAGCTTAGGAAAAGATATGTTTTAGGGAGATTGTGGTTTATTTCTGGGCATCCATTTTCACTTAGAATCACTGAGGCTTTTTTATGTACTAAAAAAAGACGTCATGTAAAAGAACCTAATATTCTTTTTTTGATTTAAATGTCTGTTTTATTTATTTGGGGGGGGGGAGAGCGAGAGAGGGAGACAGAATTCCAGGCAGGTTTCACACTGTCAGTATACAGCCCGATGCAGGGCTTGAACTCACAAACTTTGAGGAGCTGCTCTGAAACCAAGTCAGATGCTTTACCAATTGAGCCACTCAGGCACCCCAAACCTAAAATTCTTTTTAAAGCATTTCTTCCTGTGCTGTTTGTTTGATTGAATAATTTTTGAACACCTTACTGTAGAAACTGAATTCCCTTCAGTAAATAATTCAGCAGCAAAGATCAGGTATTTAAAAGTGCATAGTAAATGAAGATATTCGTTTATGAGATCTATTTAAACTTTCAGACCCATTTTACCAATAAATCTTCACACACCAAAGAACAGAGATCTACACAGATAGTTCAATAAGGTAACGCTTCTGAATTCATTTCCAAATTGACTTCGTGACATTGGCCCTAAAAAAAATTCTTAAAAGTGTAGGTAGAATTTAGATGAAGATGTTTCATAGTGTTATTTTTCCCCTATGGTTGTATTTTCACTTGTGCCTTTTTCTTTTTCCTAATTTATTTTAAAATTACCTGATAATAACTAATATGCTTATCATTCAACAAATATGTGTTTTTGTTTATAAAAGTGCCTTTCCTTTATTCTTTATAATTTTAATTGAGGAAGATACAGCATACTTGGAATGTGGTCTGCCTAGTAATTCAGAAATATAGGGATGGTTTTCACTTTATTGTTATATATTCCTAGTATATCTAATATATTTTGCTGCAACTCATTATTGCCTTAAAAGGAAAACTTTGGATAAACTCTCATAGGAAAATCTGACCTGGAACATTTAAAAATATTAATGTATTTTCTAAATAAATATCTCTCTATATGTATCCCGTTAAAACACTCAACACTCAATATGTTATTTCATATTTCATAGCTTGTAACTATTACACATTGATTTGTATCTCATATGGGTCAGTGTGATTGCCCATTAGAATATACTATTTCTGTGGTGCAGTTTCTCCGACAACACAGATAATACCAGCTAGGGGGATCAGCTGTATGTCAAGCATTAATGTTCCACTTCCTGCTGGTTTTAATTTTTAATAAAAAGGAGAAGAGTATAATCATGAAACAGAAGTAATCTGAAGTGTGTAAATCATGCTTTCTCTCGTTGTGATCCTAATCTTGACTTTTGTTGCCTCATTGAAGAACAAGGTTATATATACCCACACTGTTACGCCCAGGTTAGGTCAGCTGGCCATGTTAGGTAAAAGGTAGCTCTTTGGCTCCCTGCTTTAAAACCATCTGATGTTTCAGATTTGCATTGAAGGCAATGAAGGAATATCATCAACATTCTCTCTTCTTCTAGGTCTTCAGAAGGAAGGTGTTTTAAGTTAACTCTTCTGATTTTGGTCAATGATGAAATAATTTTCATTTTGTGTGATATCTAGCAAAAAAAATACAGCAGCAGTGTGGAAGCAGGATGTAAATAGATTTTATTGCCTTAAATTCACTTGTTTAAAAACCAAACAACCAAAATAAGGGAATATAACCAATCACAAGGATTGTAGTTCATTTTGTTTTGTTTTTTGACTATGTATGTCCAAGTTAGGTCTTGTCTCAACTCCTTTCTTTCTTTTTTAACTGCTTTTAATTAAACTCCTGTTCCTCTTTTTTAAATATTATTTTCTCTCGTGAAATAATAAGGGATCAAGGTAGAAATTTTGAAAAGTGTGTATGTTAGTTAAAATATGAGTCTGGCTGCTGTAACAAAGAGCCAACCAGTGACTTATGATTACAGTTTATTTCTTTCTTTTAAAATGTTTATTTATTTTGAGAGAAAGTGAGAGAGAGAGAGAGAGAGAGAGAGAGAGAGAGAGAGAGAGAGAGAGCTCAAGTGGGGGGAGGGGCAGAGAGAAGAGAGAGAGAATCCCAAGCAATCTCTGTCTGTCAGGACGGAGTCCAATATGGGGCTCCATCTCACAAATCATGAGATCATGATCTGAAGTGAAATCAAGAGTTGGATGCTTAACTCACTGAGCCACAGGCACTCCAATAATAGTTTATTTCTATCCCACATTACTTACTCTGATATAAGCAATCAAGAGCTGATATGGTGTTCCATGATGTCCAGGACTTGGATTCTTTCCATGTTATTATTTGGCCTTTTTTTAAAAATAGTTTATTGTCAAATTGGTTTCCATATAACACCAATGCTTTTCCCCCCAAAAAACTATCAGTAGAACTCCCCTATGACCCAGCAATAGCACTGTTAGGGATTTATCCAGGGGATACAGAAGTGCTGATGCGTAGGGGCACATGTACCCCAATGTTCATAGCAGCACTGTCAACAATAGCCAAATCATGGAAAGAGCTTAAATGTCCATCACCTGATGAATGGATCAAGAAGATATGGTATATATATATACAGTGGAGTATTACATGGCAATGAGAAAGAATTAAATAGGGCCTTTGTAGTATGTGGCCAAATATCAAGCATTGCTTTCACCTCATGGTCTTAGATGGCTGCTTCAACTCAGGCTTTCCAGCAAGAAGCAGGAAAAAAATAAGAATATTCTGAACATACCCAGAAGTCTTATAAATCACTTCTATTTAAATTCCATTATTCTGTGCTCATATAAGGGAAACTGGAAAATTTAGTCTTAATTTCATATTGTCACGTGATCAGGTCAAATTAATGTTACTATTACTATAAGAAAAAAGGAAGACTATGGGGCGCCTGGATGGCTCAGTTGCTTAAGTGTTTGGCTTCAGCTCAAGACATGATCTCTCAGTTCGTGGGTTCAAGCCCCACATCGGGCTCTGTGCTAACAGATAGCTCAGAACCTGGAGCCTGCTCATAATTCTGTATCTCTCTCTCTCTCTCTCTCTCTCTCTCTCTCTCTGACACTCCCCTGCTTGCACTCTCTCTGTGTCTCTCAAAAATAAATAAAAAACATTAAAAAAATTTTTTAAAAAAGAAAGGAAGACTAAATATTGGCGTATTTACTTCCATTATTTTAAAGCATTCAATATTGTAAAACAGTATTGGACTATATGTTAAAATATGCTATTTTTGTTTTATGTCCTAACAACCCTGAATATTTCCTTCAACATTTAAACCTTCAAAACCCGTTATTTTCATGGCTGAATAGTATTACATATGTACATATCATAATATATGTAAATGAATTCATACTTTTGAATATTAAGAACTTTTTCTAAAGACACTAGCACTTGTGGAGAAGAGCACTGGGTGTTATATGGAAAGCAATTTGACACTAAACTATTAAAAATTTTAAAAAAGGGAAAAAATAAACAAACTATTAAGACACAAGTATTTATAAATGTTTTTGTGGATCTCTAACTTAGAGATACCATGAACATTTTAAGATTATTAATAAGTTAAGAAAGGTAATACAAAGTTACACCCCTTCAGTTAAGTCTGAGTACTTACTGCACTAAACATTTCCTAGTACCTAATAGCATAATTTTTAAGACTTGAGAGTTAACAAGTAGTCTCTTATTATTGTTATAATTTCAATTCCCTTGATAGTGAACAATATTGAAATTTTAAAAATATGTTCTTGATAATTTGGGCATCTAGTTTGAATTTCCCCTAAGTGATCTTTTTCTCTTTTACTAGCTTTTTAATGATAGATATTAAAACTTATTTACAGATATTATAATTTATATTTCTTTAAATATGTTTAAATATTTTCCAAGTTTGAAGTTACTCTTCTTTGTATTTGTATTTTTGGAAATATATTCTGTTACCATGTTTACAACAAAGATTTTATTTATATTTACTCAGCAATCACTCAGTGTGCATTTAATGAGAAAATCAAAGAGTAAACAATTAAGATTTATTCCCCCATTTTACTGTACTTAATGCTTACTGCTAGCTTTTTCTTTTTTAATTAAGACTCTCTTATCCTGAAGCTTTAATTTTGATTTATGTCTTGGTTGACTGGAGTAGATACTTTGATGAGACTTTTGAGAAAGATTGCATACATGTTATGTTATGCTTGAGGTGCTCAACCATCTCAAAATATCCTTCTATTGACTTTACCCGAGTACTAGGGTGATTGTATAGAATCCTTCAGTACAGCTGTTTGCCTTCAGAACTCTGCTGACCTTTAACCTTCTGGCATGTGATAGAAGAGGTGATTTTTATTTCTTTGTAAAGTATTGTTGCTGTTTTTGTTTTATCTTTCCAAAAGCTTTAAGGATTTTTTCTCTTTCCTGAAATATTAAAAAAATATTTCACATGTATGGATATTAATAATATTTCATCATTTTCTCCTGGAATCTCAGGACTTAGTTTTGATAGACAGATTTGGAAATGCTCCCTTCCATCCTATTTTTAATTTTAATTTTTCTCTGGTCTGTCTGGTCTCATTTTCTGGAGTATCAGTTTATACTATGTGGGTTTGCTTCTACTTTTTATATGTATTATCTAGTTTCTCATCATCTTTATCTTTTTCTCCCTCATTCTGGAAGAGTTTAAAAGACTTGTTCCTGCACCAGGGGTTTGATTTTTCTGCTCTGACAATTATGTGTCCTACTTATAACAAAGATTTTAATTTTGCTATGGTATTTTTCTTTCTTGACATTGTATTTCTAGCCTACTCAACTCTTGTTTTTTTTGCCTATGTCCTAGCTCCTGTTTTATCCCATTCTCTAAGATGCTTAAATGTTTCATTCCCATTAATTTTTAAATTAATTTTTTAAATTTATGTATCTATTTTGAGAGAGAGTTGGGGAGGGGCAGAGAGAGAGAATCCCAAGCAAGCTCTGCCCTGCCAGCACAGAGCCCAATGCGGGGCTCAGAATCATGAATATGAGATCATGACCTGGGCCTAATCCAAGAGTCAGACACTTAACTGACTGAGCCACCCAGACAGCCCCAATATTTTTTTAAGTTTATTTGTTTGTTTATTTAATTGGCATGTCTTCCTTGTCAGGTACATAGTGTGACCATGTATGACTCTTTACGTGCTACATCACCAAAATACACTGCTTCTCAGAAAGATGATCAAAAGTTGGCTTAAAGAGCTTCTTCCTAAGACTCTCCACTGGGGCATGCTACTCCCATGGGCTCCTCACCTGTACCCACCAACTAGGGGAAGCAGTGTTCCTAGGATCCTGCGAAGATTACTTCCAATCATGTTGTGTTTATTTCTCATGATGGAAGCATGTAAGAGAGCTCTTAGTGTTTCCCATTTCCCTTAAATGTAGCAGAAGTTTGATGTTGAATGTTGCTGGTATTGAGTCAGGGCTGATGTAGTATTCCTTGGATTTGTAGTCTATTTTGTAGTCCATTGGTCATTTTAGAATGGATCTGAGAGGCATAGCACAAAATGGTAAGATGTTTTTTCATTCTTCCATCTTATGTGTAAGTGCCAAGTTTATATTAATGCTGTTAACTTAGACTATATATGCTTTTGTACCTCCCATAGTATAAAATGATCTAATTTAAATATTATTTGGAGATCTGGCAAAAATTATTTTAATGATTTCTCCCAGTCCATGGAAGTATCATACATTACTTTTCTATTTCCTCTTGTGAGAGTCAGTGATTTGCTAAGGTTGGTCTCAGGATAGATTTGTAGGTTCCCAGGAGGAGTGACTCCCATTTGGATGAAGGCCATTTTTTAGAAGGGGCAGCTCTGAGCTGTTAGTAGCCAACACTCCGAGGAGCTGGAGAATAGGGATCATCGTTCACGGCATCCCATGTATGGATTCTGTACATTCCCTTCTATGTGAATTGCATGTGTGTACTCTTTACCCATTTCCCCCTTTGTCAGTTGCTAATTAGCTGTTAATTGTTGAGCAAATAGTTATTGGTGGTCAATTATATGTTATAGCTCGTGAATGTTTCTATTAGATTTCTTTTAATGAAATTCCAGAGATTTATTTTTAGAGTTTTTTATATTAAGGGCAAGATCTCTTTATAATTAGGCCATTATCCTTTTTTAATCTATTGTATTTGTAATAAAATAGTTTTCCTACTTTTCTGTTTACCTTGTAACTCTGTAGATGGTTTTAGTCTGAAGAAGTTGAAAATCCTTGTGCTATTGAAATTACCAGTAAGATTTTCTATATTTCTCCCATTTGTTTTATGTACAAAAAAAGTCAGTCAAGACATCCATAAAGCTGATAGATACTCAGATCCATATTTTTTATCTCTTACTTTAATATTTATCTTTTCTTAATCCAATGATTTAATTAGATTTTTTGTGATTGGCGAGACTTGAATGAATATATTTTCTTCAGAGATCACCAGCCAGTTTTTACAGTGCTGTTTACTAAATATTTCTTACACATTCCTGTGTGAATTTCTTTACCCTATACTCCAAAGGATCACACTTCAATATTCTCTCTCTATATATAATATATATTTATGTTTATGTACACATATATTGGTATAATTCTTCAGTAGTGTTGCTATATAATATTATTTATATAATATTTAATATAATGCAAATATAATTTTATATATGCAGTTAGCATAGTTTTTCAGGTGTCAGGGATGTTTAAAAATGCAAAGTTTGTGATTAGAATAAAGGAGGCAAGATGTCATCAGCCTATTGATGAGAACTGTCACCCAAAACATTCATTCTGTCCCTAGGAGGCTTGCTGGGCATGTGGGGGAGGGACAGCGAGCCAGATGGTGCCTGTGGCTCCATGTTGATGATTCCTACCGGGATGGAGAGCAATTACTCAGTACCAGTCCCCTGGGAGGCTGTCGACAAGGCAAGCATGTTCCTTGCATTCATCTCTACAAGGTGTAATAATTAAGCCAACAGAATCATAGCATCTGCCTGATGGATGTACAAAGAATCAGCATGGACCCTCCTGGCTTGTTCATCACCTCGATGTCACCTACACAGACTAGTAATTGCTCAAGGAATTTATGGCATTTACATGTGACAATGATCTTTGCTTCATTACAGCTTCAGAAACCAGTGGGCAGTTAAAAACCTATTTATAACCAGTGAAGATTAAGCATTGAGGGTTTCAGTAGCTTTTACTGATGTCACTCTTAAGAAAGATTCTAGATCTTTTCATTGAGAAAAGAAAGAAGATATGTGGTGGATTCTGCCATTTTGGTGCTCATGGATGGCAAATGCTCATTAAGCGCACTACAAACTAGAAGACTTCTCTCTTTAAGATGTTTAACTGTCAACCATGTGCATCCCCATGATTCAGGCTAGTCCAGATGGACAGCAGGACATAGGGACATCGGGACATGTCTCAACCAGGACATAGGGAATTTTCAGCAGATCTTTGCATTTATCATTTAGATCTGTCCTTTTCTACTCTTGCATTCCATTAGGAGGCCATTGCAAATGGGAAAGAGGAAATAGGAAACAGTTATGCATCTAGATAGCTGGAACTCTGGCCCTGGGATGCTGGCAGAGAAAGAAAATTCTGGAGAGAAAATTTAGTATCTTATGTCAGATTCTGTAGAAGTAGAGCCAGGGATGGTGATTCTTGGGCAAGTGATTAATTGAAATGCTCTCAGAAGAAAAAGAGTGAGGGAATTAGAATAGGGGAAGAACAGAAGGTAAGAAGAGATGGAGCTGGAGAGGTCTAGCCTCAGCCTGGCCACATAGGACGTTCTGGAGCATAGTTGTAACACAGCTACACCAGCACATTGTTGGCAAAGAGCAGCTTCCCCCTCTCAGGGGTGAGTTCGTCACCTTCCAGCCACCGCTAGCCCAAGTGGTACTCCTCAGCCAAGCACAGTTCTACTGAGAAGATTAGATGGGAGCTGTTATTCAGCACCTGCAGCACCTGGGGACTGGAGGCCCCAGACCACACAGGGGACCTGACTGAGACACTCAGTTTGACCTTCCTGTCCCTGTCCCATGAAGTCTTTCTAATAGCCCGTTTTATACAATCCTAGTCCTTATCACTAACTGGAAATCTTTGATATGTTTGCTGCTTCTTATCTGTTTCTCCACTAGGTTTCATAAGCCCCATATCTCACCAAGACTGTATCACAAACAGTGCCTGGCATATAGCAAGTACTCAGGACATAATTTGTTGAACGCATGAGTGAGCGAGTGGTGGTGCAGTGAGGTAGGATGGCAGAGAGGCTCATTTGAGACCATGTGCAGTGCCCAACTATAGTGAACATTTTCAGTGCCTTGCCCAGATGGCCTCAGATCCCTGCTTCTTGGTCCTGGGTTCCCATCCCCCAGCACTGCAAGCTTCACTCCTAGTATTTGTTCTCTTCTTCAGAAGACCTTCCTTGGGCTACCCTTCCAAGGTGGTTGACTGGGACATGATAATGAATGTCCAACTCCTTTGTCTCAAGGCTGGAGACACTAATATAGTTTAAGATATAGAGAGCCATACGGGATCAGGGTGAGACCAGGGCTCTGCCTGAGATCATAACTTGCTTGTCTTCTGTCTCTTCTCTATCCCATTTGGTGCCCCCCTCTCCATTATCTGATTCTCCTTCTCCTATCTGTGTAAAAAAGTCACCTGCTGATCTACCTCACCCTCAAGAATTTGCTTTTAGTACTCCATGAAATAAACACATGAGAAAGACATGAATCAAGTTACTACCAAAAAAAAAATTATGGAAACACTTACCTGATTCTTGGAGATCATGGAAGACTTTCTGGGGGCAGTGTCTCATTAGCTGAGATGATAAGAGGTAAAATTGATGGGGGCGTTTCCAAGTTCTGCTCTGAGGACTTGACATGTGTTAAGTCAGTGCTTTTCAGGCTTTAATGTGCACACATAGCCCCTGAGAATCTTGTTAACATGCAGACTCTCAGTGGATCTGGCACCGCACCTGAAGAACTGCATTTTTATCTAACTTCCCACCCTCCCCCGACCCTTCCTCACTGGGGATAGTAATGTGTGTCTCCAGTGTAGCTCTAGTGAGTAGCAAGGGGGTAACTCATTAACCCTCATAGCAACTCCCAGATGTGGATTCTATTAGAATTTCCATTTTAGACGTAAAGAAAGTGAGGCCACCAGTCATGGGTGGAGGGCTGCTCCCTGCGTGAAAGGGCATTAACACTCAGCACTTCTGGGCATAGACAGCCTATGGCAGCCAGAGAAAACCCTCAGTCAAATAGACAAAAGTGCTTTTGCACTTGTAGCTGTAGGGTTGTGCCCACATGGGGATGATCGATGTCAAGGGGATGTGGGCAGCTGGTTAGAAGTGGATCTAAGTTTTGAACCCAGAAAGCTGGCTCTCAAGTATGGCACCTTAAATGCTATGAAGTCTCTGCTGGAAGGTAAAGTTACAAATGAGGTTGATCAAGCCAATAAACAAAGACAGGCATCGCTGACTGTGGATACTCTCAAGATGAACAGTCTTGATACTGCCTAGTACATTCAGTCACTGAGCATGTGTGACTCAGAGAGACTGTTACACCTTCAGTTTCTCTTCCAGCCTTCCATGACTTTGAACCATTAGACTTGTTATGTGCTGACAGTGTTTCCCAACTGCTGAAAAGTAACTAATGAGCGAGTGCCAGTGCCTAATAGAGGAGAATGCCAACAGTTATAATTTCTCTACAATCATTTGATTTGTCTTTTGTGATATTTCAACATGTAATGTAAAACAGCAGGCAACTGGAGATTTATAACCTGATTCACTCTAATTGATTTCTTGGTTTCCTTGGGCCCAATTAATTTTTCCTGTGTACCCTAAAATGGTGCACTAGGCTTCTTAAAGGCTGTCAGAAGCAGCTATATAACAGTTTATGAAAAATCGAGACTTGCCTTTTATTTGGTAGGTAAATAGAAATTGATTTTGCTGTTGAGGTCCAGACATAAAGGAGGAAAACTGACACTAAAACTCAACAGAGTACCCTGGATTACCTGTCTTGATGTGAGCACCCCCAGGAGGAGACTCTGAGACCAAGGTTTCTGCGCACATAGTTTTCTGGAAGGTGGTGCCAGGAATGGCAAGAGAGACAAGGAAGGCAGAATCAACAACACAAATAGTACATTATAGAACTAGTTACTACTGGGACAGGTGTGCCTCTGGGATTTTCTGGGAGACACCATAGATCTTGCATTTCAGAGCAATTCCAACTAAAGAACAAGTAAGTCACCTGGGGTATTTATTCAGCCCTCCCACCAGTCATGGGTGGAGGGCTGCTCCCTGTGTGAAAGGGCATTAACACTCAGCACTTCTGGGCATAGACAGCCTATGGCAGCCAGAGAAAACCCTCAGTCAAATAGACAAAGGTGCTTTTGCACTTGTAGCTGTAGGGTTGTGCCCACATGGGGATGATCGATGTCAAGGGGATGTGGGCAGGGCCCCTACAGCATCTATTAAAATATCCATCTCTAAATTGTGTTGCTTTGATATTCTTTTTCACACCAGCAATTCCTGCTGCAGTTCCCAGTCTCTTCCTCCTGACCTTGCATGGAGCCCATCATCTGGGCAACCTATGCCCCTGGCTTGAAGACACTTAACTAAGGCAGTTATTCATCTTACATTTTATAATACGATGGTGTGTCTCAATTTAGAAGAGTATAAATTAAACTAGAACTATGGATGAGATTATGCAGACTATAAAAACCAAAAAGCAGGAGCGCCTGGGTGGCTCAGTTGGTTGAACATCTGATTCTCGATTTTGGCTCAGGTCATGATCCCAGGGTCATGGAGGTGAGCCTTGCATCATGCTCTGGGCTGAGCATGGAGTTTGCTTAAGAGTCTCCTTCTCTGTCTCTGTCTCTGTCTCTGTCTCTCCTCCTGCTCCTCTCCCTGGCTCACTATATGGTCTATAAAGGACTTTATAGTGCTTTGGGATTTTGTTAATCAGTTTTTTGAGGAGGCCCATAATGATGGTTATTTGGCTGTGAGTGGACCCTCAGTAACCATTTTTTGGAAGAAAAAAAAAAAAGAATCCCTAGCCAAACTGAAAATTGAATAGAAGCTTCTGTGCTGCAGTAATTTTTAATGAGCTTAAGAGTTAATCTTGAAAATACAACACTAATGTTTAGCACTGTCAGAGGCAAAGGAGGAGGAATAGCAAAGTGCATCCCAGGCCAAAGACAAGAAGAGAAATACATCCGGCTTTTTCCTAGGGTTGGCTGTCTGTGGTGTCATTATCTAGGTCTTCTCACTGGCACCTTCCAAGCCCTGCTACTGTTTGCCCAACTGTGTGCCTTCTTCCTGCTCGCAGGAAGGAAAAGCTAACAGAAGCAGTGTTGTCACTGGCACCAGGCTCAACGTTTGAGAAGAGCTTTCCCCTCTGGTTCCAGTCTTCTCCCTTGTGAACCTCCTTGTGGAAGCCCAGGAGAACCCTGTATTCCTCAACCAATTCCTTAGGAATAATGTGACCTTATAGGCACTACAGACCAGAGAACCTACCATAACCCACTTCCGATTTCCTGTGATATTTGGAGATGTACGTCCATCTCTGTGTGCTTCATTATGTAACTCAATGACGCATTTCCTTTTTATTTTAACTAACTAACTAAGTATAGTGTTCATTGTATGCCAGACAATATCCTAAGTACTTGGCAAATTAATCTTCTTTAGTCTTTATAACTTGGCCATGAGCTAGGTGCTGTTTTGATCACCATTTTAGAGATGTGAAAATGAAAGCACCTAGATTTTCATGGTGGTACCCTCACAAAAATAGCATTAAGATTGGTGAGATGTATAAATTAATGAAATTTGACTCCTATGTGAATCCTTCTGCCCCTTGCTGCTCCCATTTCAGGTTTTGGGAAGGTTTTTCAATCCATAATAGAGGGTTTATCTGTCTTCTCTCTGGATGTTTATAAGAACAATGTTGCCCTGGTTTTGTGATAGGAAAGACTAAGTAGGACGGTCAGTGCCTAACGAAAAAATGCCACAGAGTCAAACTTACCCCTGACAATGCTTTCACACACCCCCAGATTTCTATGCTGTGTTGTGATTTTAATGTGTGCAACCATTTGTGGTTGATTCTAAAGATGCTGAAACTCTAGAACAACAGAACTTGACTGAAGAAAGGAACAAGAAGATAGTCTAGATGGATGTTTGGGTTTTCAAATCAGCAATTTTTGAGATAGCCCTCAAGTCCCTAAGGATAAATGAGGGATGAATGAATCAAAAAGGGTTTGATTGCCTGCAAAGTTGGTTTCCTTCTATTTTCACATCAAGATTTTAAAATCTTAATGCCTGGTAATTGGTTTATTCTTAATTTTGAGAATGAGAACTCAAGCACAGGTGTAATTTGTGAAGAAATATAGTCTAATGGGTTAAGAAAAAGATCTCAAGGAGCAGGAGACCTGAGTTTGAATTCCATCCTCTTCATAGATATTTAACATTGATAAATTATAAAATGTGGGGCTCAGTTTCCTTATCTTTAAAATAGGCACAGAATCTGTACTTACTTTATAAGATTAGTTCCAGGATTAATTCCCATGCAGCTCTTTAATGGTTACCTTGCACTTAGCGAGGATGCTCTGAATGTCAGATATTATTATTATGGAGTTAGGGGCCCATTTAAAGCATATTTGATGACATTAAACTGTATCATATTGTCATCATGCATAATACTACCATGATGAATAGACTTAATAAGTGCTTGTTTCCATTACTTACAGGCTTGTGACCTAATCAAGTCACCCAACCTTCCTATGGCTCCATTCCCTCAACTGAAAAATGTGTTTATAAATATTTTCTCATAACTTTGTTATAGGCATTAATTTAATTACTACATGCAAAACCTCTCAGATGGTGTCTGGATTTTTGTCTAGTTGTTGCCACTACTCTGTTTTAGAACCCAGTGCAGAGCAGATGCTCAGTGACTATTTGATGGTGAAATGGGTGAGTGGACTTCATAGGGAATAAACTCAATAGCCATGTTAGGGAAGAATTTTTCACATTAACGTGTCATTTTTTCATTGATACTGTAATTCCAAAGACATATTACTTGGTCTTAGCATGAATTGATTTCATATGTGGTCACATTCATTTATGTTACCACTAATCAGAAAAGTCTATAAATATTGACAAGTTGTCAAGCTCATGATGGACCCAGGTTTTCAAAAATTTGAATTTTTGCATCAAAGCTTAATTTTATCATTGGCAACAAATACTGCCAATAATTTATTTTGAAATGACAGATTCATTTCATTTATTTTCAAGGAAATATCTGCCATGTACTCAAGTCTGAACAACCCTACCTTGCCTGTCACTCTTTCTTTTAAGGAAAAATCATGTTACATGAGAAAAATGACTCCTTTAGTTCAAAACTCAAACAATCTAGTAAGAGCTTCATTATAGTGCACAAGTAAAACTTCTGCCTGCTTCCTGTTTTGCTACATAAAATGTTTAAAAAGCATGCTCATAAGAATTAAGATTTAAGAAAATTGATCATTTTTACTGCTTCAAGAAGAACATTCTTAAGCGTATTTTTTCTAACGGTGAGTGTGTGGTAATGAAGAATCCACTGACTGACTTCCAGTATACTAGAACTCTGGTGCCTGCCTTGATTCATGTGACATTACCAGCAGTATTATATGCCATTACTTTTGTACAAAGTGCAAATGTCAACATAGTGAAAAAAGAACTAACCGTAGGGAGGGTCTGAAAGAGAAACCCAATGATCTGTGGAACACACTTTGAGAATCACTGAGTTGTGGAAGCATTCAGTGGGTAAAACTGGAAGGATGCTGTTGTTAATGAATGAAGACATGAAAGAGACAGCAGAGTCAAGGATGACATAGTTTTCCATTCTAAGAATGTGGGCTGGCGCAGATGCCACTACCAAGAATGGGAAGACTAGAGGAAGGGTAAGCTTGGGGTATAAAAGATTATTTCTGTTTTCAGAGATGAGACAGTGGGAAGATATCCTATTCAAAATGCTTATTGTAGAACATCTTGCACAATTTCTCATTCTGGAAAAAATTTATAAAGCACCCACTATGTGCCTGGGATGTAAAGAATGTATTTCAGAAAAAAAAAAAAAAAGAATGTATTTTATTCCAAACATTTTCATGCAAAAGTCATTTTCCTAGTAAAATTTTAAGCTTTTTAAAAAGATGACTTAAATCATATATTTAGGAAAAAAATTTTTATGAGCCTATTACAGTGCAGGACAATGGAATGTTATCCCAGCTTGCCAAAGGTGACATTCTTCTTCTTGCCCCCAATAATGACTTACCATTTTTCATCCACCCTTTATCCCCAGTCAGATTAATATACATGCTCATTTTATTCTTCATCACTAATCAGGAAAATGCAAATCAATATGACAGTGAAATGTTTTATGCTCAATAGATTGAAAATTTAAAAGTCTGACAAAATCAAGAGTTGAGGATGAGTTCCATTATGAAGAAGGCTTATAGTCTCATGGGGGGAAGATTAAATTGGTACTGCCATTCTGAAAACAATTTCATACTATTTTGCAAAATTGAACATTACATTCCTGAAGTCCAGAAAATTCACTTTTAGGGATATAGTCTATGCAAAGTCTAGTACAGGAACACCAAGGTAACTCTGCAAGGAAATGAATAATAGCATGTTCATAATGGCCAAAAAAAAAGTTGAGGGGGACAATCTTATGACTATCAACTGGAGAATAAATAGTGGCATAGTCCAACACTGGAATGCTATTCTAAAATGAAAATGCATCAACTGCTATATGCAATAATATCTGGAAATCTTACAAGTTTGAAAGAAAAAAGAAAACTTCAATAAATTGTATATTGTCTGATATGCTTTTTATAAAGTTCAAATGAAAGATAATTTAAAATGTTATTTATGGATGTAGGCCTATTTGATAAAACTATACAAAAGTAAAACAGGCCTGCAATCAACCCTGAATTTTAAAGAAGTATTGTCTTCTGGCAGGTGTATAGACAGAAAGATGTGATGTGGGAGGAATACACAATGATATTAGTAACCTCCTATATTTTGAGTTGGGAATGTGGATAAATGGGTGTTTATTTTATTACAATGATTTAGAATACACATATGTATGATAAGTTTTGTATGCTAGTGTATTTGTAACAAGACGACATTAAAATATAATAGAATGAAAAGTTTCTTTGTCAAAACTTTACGTCGATATTTAGTCTTTTTTGTATTTTACATATTGTATTGTAAATATGAGTTTATCTCCATGTTTCCTGATAATTATGAGAACTTCAAGGGCAAAAACCTTATGTTAGCCATGTTTACATCCTGCTTTAAAACAGAATAAAAAAAAGAAGGGGTGCCTCGGTGGGTCAGTTGCTTAAATGTCTGTCTCTTGATGTGGCCCTGGTCATGATTTCACAGTTCACAGGTTCCTCACACTGAGCTCTGGGTTAACAGCATGGGGCCTGCTTGGGATTCTCTCTCTTTCCCTTTCTTTGCCCCTCCCTGGTTAGTGTGCTCACATGTGTGCTCTCTTTCTCTCACTCTCAAAAACAAATAAATGAACATTAGAAAAAAGAATTCCTAGGATATATTATGCACCAAATGTACCTTTGCTTACCAAAAAGAACTCAAATACATACATACATACATATATAAATGTATCTACCTTCTGGACTGATCTAAAGCCAAACAGTTTACTGATTTTTTTTTCAGTTATGTTTTGATGTGAAGACATAAGCTATCACTTGGCCATTAGTCAGAATATACATACAATCCTCAATTATTTTTTTCTGTATAGGCTTTTAGGTAAATATTCTGAGGATTATAATTTACATACATTCACATAAAATCATAAGGAATATCTTTTTGTATTTGTTTTAATATCAAGACAATGAATACATTTTATTTTTTTAATAGAAAGTTTACTGAACTGACTTTGATTAAATTTATTAAGTGCATTTGCCTCAACTAAATAATACAAGGAATTGACATCTATGCTAAGATAGTTACTATACTTATTTTTGTATTGAGACCAACTGTCAGAACAATACTTTTAACAAACAAATAATGTAGTGTTCTGTCCATAACTAGCCATTAATCTGTTAATTACATCAGTTAAGCCTTGTGGTAGTTTGACATGAGCAACTTACAAGTTCATTTAGTGCAATGTTGTATCTTAAATGTGTATGTGTGTCTGTGCATCTGTGTGTGTCTGTAGAGTGTATCTATCCATCCTGCAAAATTATCTGGAGTCACTTCCCATAGACCATCAGTGGTATTTAGGGAATCTTATGGATTATCATTGTCCTAATTTCTTTATTGTGTCCTGCCCCTTAAACCTTCATGCAATTGTGATAGTAGGAGGATTGGAACAGGCGTGTGCTCACCAAGAACTGGGAGCTCTCTACATCTTGTCTAGCTGAGGTAATAACAAGGTTTATTGGCCCAGAAAACCTCCTTTTGGTCCCATTTCCCATTTACTTTGTAGTTGTAAACAATTGTCTTGAGGTTAGGAGGAAAGATGATTTCAAGAAAATGAGTGGAAGAAGTGCGGGGAACATGTGCATAGTCATTTTCTTTTGAATTATGACTCCTTATTTTGTGTTCCTTCTTCTGAGTGTTCTGTCAAGTCAGCCAGGGAGCATGCAGCCTTTTATTGATCCTGTTCTTTCACATGCAAATTGTGGCACAGGTGGAAGTGCTTGGAGCATCTGAGGATTCATAAAGTATAGGGCAGGTATAGAGGAAGGCTGTGAAGGTGCACAATTGTTTTACACCTGCTGTAGCTTCATCACAACATTATTTTTATATGATGAAGCAACCATGTTTTAATGCCATTTACAAGGAAAAGTTTAGAAGTTTATCTTTTGATATAAAATAATTTCTACCCAAATATTGTTTGTGCTATATTAGTGTATCATTTTCCCTTGTTTTGAAGGGACTTGCATAACAGTGAGTTTACATATATATATGGTGCATGTATCTTCTATATATGTAAATGTATGTTATATATCTATATATGAATTGTATACATAAAATCAAGAATTAGATGACCCTAGTGTTCTTCCTATATTGAAAACTATTAGCCTTTTTCATTTTCTGCAAGAAAGACAAATTTAAACTCAGAAAAGGTGATTAGTCATGTTCGCAGTAATAATGTTCAATATTCAGAGATTTAGTTGAGTACTGATGATGGTAATAGTCAATACCAAAGTAGCATAGAAAAAGCTGCTAAATAACATGTTCTCTTTCATTGTTTATTGATAAACCTTCCAAAGGGGAATGGGAGAAAATGGGGAAGAGTAACTTAATGCGAAGTAATAATAATTATAACCACTGACGGATGGTTGAAAGTGGATGCCACTGATTGGCAAAAGAAAGCTTTTTCGGGATTCTGAGGAAGTCCTTATCATTGGTGCACAACTGTTGTGAAGAGTTTTATTTATTAATTTTTAAGTATAATTTATTGTCAAATTGATTTCCATACAACACCCAGTGCTCCTCCCAACAAGTGCCCTCCTCAAGGCCCATCACCCACTTTCCCCTCTCCCCCACATATGTTTTCACTCATATGTGAGGGGTTTTAAAATGTGAGGTATAGACACTGCCATTAGAAAGAGAAGCAAGGATGTTTCAGGAATGTTCATGGCAGTCTGGTTGGTCAAGAACTGTTAATTTCAGTTCCTCCCTAGCAGCACCTGGAGGGATCACCTTCAATCCTAAGCCTTGACGTCCATTTGTTGTCTTAACGAGCCTAGGAGCTCTCTCTTCACTTTTGTTACTTAAAGCTGCCTGGGCAATTTGTAGACTCACATGCTTCTCTCTTGCCATTTTAAATCGTGGTACTGCCAAATGCCTGCTCTTTCTAGTAAGATTAAGTAAGAATTTGAATCAAGATCATAAAGCTCAAAACCTGGAAGAGTCATTGCTAGAGTTTACATTCTCATTTCAAGAGCCTTGAAATGTGCAGGTGCAGAGGAAAAAACTCCACTGGAGTTTGCATTCCTGTTTCTCAAATCATTCATTATTTTAAGAAATATTACCTGGGCTCTATTTCTAATATTTATTTTTTAAAGTGATATACGTTAGATTAAATGTACTGAGAAGGGCGTTGTTTACTGATTGAACAGAAAAGTTCTGTTTGGAAGTCTGGGACCTGGACTTTTTAATTCTTTTGCCTTGCCCTGGAATGAGCCACTGTAAAATGCCGATTCTTTATTCATTTGAATATTTAAATCTTGTTTTGCTTTTGTCTTTTGTTTGTATATGATATTTATTTACTGCTTAGAAAATTAAATACTTGCATGTAAAAACTGTCTATTCTTTAATTTCAGCTTTTATTTAGCATCTCTTTAATTCAAAGCTCTGATGGTATTATATAACACACGAGAATTTAAATGCCATGAAGCATCCAAAACAACTAAGCAGATGCATGAGGCATATGTTATGCTAATAGAAAAGATATCTAAAGTACCACCCTAACTATAAACATAATTCATTAAATTAGAGAGAGAGAGAGAGGGAGAGAGACAGGTAGAGACAGAGACAGAGAGACAGAGGGAGAGAGAGAGGGAGGAACTATAGTTATTCATTTATTTTTTACTGAAAAAGTAGCAAAAGAGAGACTATAAAACTTCTTAAAATCCTCTCAGGCTAAGTCCAACTCTTACAGCAGCTATTTTTCACATGCTTCATCCTGCAACTATGCTTTCTAGATCTCTTTTCTTCGAGGAGTGTCTCCATGTTATTTCTGATGGAAAACAATTTGGATTTTCTTCCTAGTCTCTTTTTCTAGGCTATTCTGCCCATTATCCTGAATTAGAGTATTAAGAGCCAAGCAACCCAATAACTTACGTTAGAACAGTGTTTTTGAAATTTTGTTTTTGTTTTTTTGGGGGGTTTTGGAGGGGGTTTGTTTCATTTTTTAAAATGTTTTTTATTTATTTTTGAGAGAGAGAGACTGTTAGCATGGGAGGGTCAGAGAAAGAATGAGTCACAGGATCTGAAGACAAGCTCCAGGCTCTGAGCTGTCAACACAGAGCCTGATGCAGGGCTTGATCCCACGAACCATGAGATCATGACCTGAGTTGAAGCTGGAAGCTTAACCACGTGAGCCACCCAGGTGCCCTACATTTTGTATTTATATTTGTTTTTTTCTGATGTAGTCACAGTGAAACCTATCTGTTTTCAGGTGCAAATAAATATCACATACACGTATACTCACACTACTGAGGTCCTCATCCATGTTCAGTCAACATTCTTGCTCAAGGTCATGTCATTCCATCTCATGGATGGAAATGCACCTGTTGTCCACTCCCAACTTGTTATGACCATTTCTTCCATATGCCACTTTTGATTTAGAGGCTCTTTGTCTGATGTTGGTGTTTCATGCACCCTGATTCTTCATCTACAGATGAACTGTCAGTTTTCATACATCCCAAACCAACCCCTCCTCTATCCTTCCTTTTTGATAAATTCCATAGCTATCTACTTTGTTGCCCAAACTGGTTACCTAAGGTTTATCCTTGAGTACCCTTTAGATAAGGATCTCCCTCTAGCTAATCTATTACAGTGTCCTGTAGATTTTATATCTAATATACATCTAAAATCCACCTACTTCATTCTACCTTAACTTTCTCCCAAGACTCAAAGACTTCCTTTGTTTATTTGGATGCTTCTTCCTCAGGGTTCAGCTTTAAAGATATTTTTTAAAAATTTCTTCTAATGTTTATTTCTTTTTGAAAGAGAGCGAGAGAGAGAGCGAGAGAGAGAGAGAGAGCACAAGCAGGGGAGGGCAGATAAAGGGAAACACAGAATCCCATGCAGGTTCCAGGCTCTGAACCATCAGCACAGAGGCCAATATGGGACTCAAACACATGAACTGCAAGTAATTGAACCAAAATTGGACATTTAACTGACTGAGCCACTCAGGCACCCCATTAGGGCTCAGCTTTAATGTCATCTTATGTATCAGTTATCTCTCACCACAGTAATGCTGTGTAACAACCACAAGACATCACTGGCATTAGAGTGCAACAGTAGTCATTTGTTTTTCACACATTTGTTGGAATGGGGTTTATACCCTGATGACTGCTGGTCTTGGAGGAGCTCACTCGCCATGACTGGTGCTCAGCAATCTGTTGGCTAATTCAGGATGCCTTCTGCTAGGAAGCCTAGGAAGGAAGACTCTATTCTGCTCCACATATCATCTAGCAGGCTAGCTAGAGAATATTCTCATGGGGGAGGTAGAGGCACAAGAGCACAAGTAGAGACACCAAATGTTTTTTCAGTGCTGTAGTATACACACCTCCTAACATCCTATTGGCTGAAGCAAATCACATTTATGAACTTGGGGTGAAGGGGGAGGGTATTCCACTTTGCTTCCTAAGTGGAGATCTACACCAGACTCATCTGCAGGTGGAGATAAGGACTTCATGTTAGTGAATCATTTCTTCTACACCAAGGCCCCTGATATTCTGAGCCTTTTGAGAGATATCCCAGTTTCTAATATGGTGATTCTGATGTACTTCTCTCCCTGGATCAAAGTTGGGGGCAAGGATCAGCGCTGTAACATTGTGTGCAAAGAAGCCTTCCTTGCCTGTTTCTGCTTGTTAGATTCCTGCCTGGAATCACAGGAACCAAAGGAGTGGGAGAAACCCTAACTGCTTCCTGGAAATTTAACACTCTTTCAAAGAATGGAACCTCAGGGAAAGTATATCCTACTAATGGCACGTTCAATGGTATCATCTTCCATTCAAAGGGCAGCATTATTGTTAGTGAAATTTCCTTGCAGTTCAAAGAAAGTGAGCCCCTTTCAAAGAGTTTTATTCAGTAACTCACAATTTAATAGTGAAGTCATTTGCTGTCTACTGTAACAAGTTTTCAGAATAATTCATTAAGAATAAAAAGCATTGAAAGATCCATAATCCTATTATTCTTTCTGCCAAATAACTAATGCAAGCTTTATCAATACAATTGGGGACAATTGCATGGATTCAAGGGAAATCTAAATCCTTTGAGAAAAAAAAGCATTCAGAATGATGGTAAGAGAGCCCCCATCCACTGTCTACCAAGACCTGCCATTATGCATTCCTTCCTGTCCTCCACACACGGGACAAATGGAGCTCCCGCTGCTGCTGGATCACGATGCCCATCCATGCTGCTGCTCATGCTGTTTCCACCATCTGGAATACTCTCCTGCACCTTTCCTGCCAGTCGAGTCTACTCAACATCTAGGCATCAAGTATAATCGTAATTTTTCAAATGGGCATACCCTTTGACTCAGTACATTTGTTTGAATGATTTATTCTAAAGATATAATAGGAGCTGTGCTTTGATATTGCATGGCAATACACCAGAACATTAGCAGTATTTATGTAGTCTTCAGGAGTTAAAATTTGGAGGTCAAGAATATAGCATTGTCATCAGATTACCTAGATTCAAATCCTGGCACCACCATTGGCTGACTATATGACCTTGACGAAATCAGTTAACCTTTTTGCCCCAACTGTCCCATGCATAATGGAGCTAATATTAGCAACTGTCCACTAGGCACATTGGGAAGATTCAAAGTATCAGTAAAGTGTAATGTATCTTAAACAGTGCCTCGCACCCAATAAGAGCTCAGTACAGCGACAGTTATTGTTTTCATTATCTGTGGATTTTTCTTCTTTTTTTCGTGCTACAGCTGCTGCTAATACCAGAGTTAGACTCTTTTTTTGTATGTGTTCTCTGCAATCTTTTGCCTGGTCCTTTCACTAGCAAAGATGTTTAATGAACAATTGTTAACTTGTCGGGAAAAGTAATGTAGGGTCTTAAACTAAACTAATTTCTTTCAGGGGAATGCTTGCCAACTCTCTAATTTGGGGAGCTACTTCTCTTTCATGATAGCATCTGCAGAGGTCATGACAGTTATTCAAGACCCTGGCAACTTGATAATATGACTCAGTTATGTGGCCGGTGTAAATTAGCTGAGTCCAATTGTTTATATAGACTCAGTTGGGTCAGAATTAACCTTTTGATTATATTTTATCTAATGTGAGTAGTCAGTGTTGTGCTTTAGGTATTTAAAACCTTGGCTTTCAATTAGAAATTAATAGCAATGCATTGCACCTTCTCATTGTGTGTTCCCAACGTGACTATCCAGCTTTTTTCTCCCTTTAAGAGCGTTCTAATCACTGCTGTTGATAGAAGTTGCTTGTTTCATGCTTTAATGCTGCTTTACCTTTTTAACCTATTAAATTTCATTTTTAACTTCTTTTTATCCGTACATAAACTGTGTCAGGAGACCAATTATTCCTACCTTCTTTTTTGATTAAAAGTGAGGATATTATCTTTTTATCCAAAGAACAGTTTTATTTATCAAATATCCTATTATTGGGTTGTAGACCTGAAGATGGTGGAAGACAGTCTTGGCATGATAATATTAAAACGTAAAGAGACAAATAGAATTATGAAAACTTACCGTGGCTATGCTGCTATGTGGTGAGGTAGGAAGTCTATTCCAAAGGTTGGTGCACTTGGAGAGAGTTGGTGGTCTCTATTAGGAGAAGGAGTAGAGGTCAGGAATAGCTTTTCCTTGGAATCACAGGATTGACTCCATTTTAATATCCTGTATGTTGCCCTGAAATAGAAGGTCTGCTCCCATGAGCAGTTCCTGAAAACATGAGAAGAGCATCTGGACTGAAAGGTGTCCTGTTCTCTCTTTGTCACATTACTCTTTATATAGATCTGGGGTTTCAGAGTCAAGGTCATGATTTTATCTTGTCAATTGTCTTGTCTTCAAGCCCTGTTTGCCTTTACAGCAAAGGTAGCTGCTAGTTCTTGACACAACTGGAAGGGCTATGCTTTCGCTTCCGAGCAGATGGGCACCAGAAGAATACCACAAAGATGGATATAGATTTTAAAGGAGGTTTGGAAAGAAACAAGAGAAATTCATGGGTGCTAAATCATTAACTTTTTATCCTTCTTACACATGGTACATTGCTTCTTTAATAACAGTACCAGAGAGGTACAATATGAGGAGCATGGTTTTTAAATCCCCAATGAAAATACTAATTGTTTTTCCTTCAGATTCACCTTTCATGTCTGGTCCTAGGTAGACATTTTTTTTCCTGGCAAAATCAGCAGGAACTTGCAGGTGGCTGAAATCCACCCCGTGCATTGTTGCCGAGAACATTTATAGCACATTGTTCAGAACAGAAGAGCTAAGAACGACAGGGGGCTCTTCAAATGTGCCTCATTGAGCCCCAAATTGGAGACATGTTTTTGTCATTTTGAAATTTCGACAGTAGAGTCTAGGATTCAAAGCAAATACCAGCTCCTGCTGAACACAAGCCTTAATTAATTTCCAGCAGGAGATGAGTGATTGCCAATAAGCCATGAATTAAAATGGAACAGTGCACCAAAGGCCAGGTTCCCATCCCAAATTAATGGCGTTTCTTGCTGTTCTCTTGCAAGATCATCTCAGACTGAGAGGTGAGCAAGTTCCGGAGCCAGCTCTGACTGTACGGGGTGGACGGTGTCGGCAAACACAAGGCAGTAAATTCTGGCCCAGGGGAAAATGGGCACCAAACTGGATGGATGCAGGCATTTTTTTCAGTGTCCTCAGAACTAAAGCTATAATGTTTATGAGGCACCTATTTACTTTGCTCCATTATTTTCCTTATCATCATGAACTTCTGTCTTGGGAGTTCGCAAAAGTTGGCTCTTCCCATTACTCAGTCAATGTTTGTGGGGGCCACTGGTGCTAAGTTGTGTCCAAGTGCTGCTTGAACTCTCCTGGGACCAGAAACTCCCTCCCTTTAGGAGCATCCTGTTTCATCTCTAAGCAGCTCAGCCAGTGTCCTTTTTTTTTTTTTCTCCTTAAAATTGAGCCAAAATAAATCCCCTTCTGCTTTGATCCATTGAGGCTGATTTATCCCTGAGGACCTAACACAGTGAACCAAAACCCTTCTTGTGCTTGCTAGCTTTTTAATAAAAGGGAAGGCAGGTCTCAACCTCCCCCCGAGGCGTCTCTTCTAGAGGAAAACAGCTCCGCGTCTTTCAAACATGCACCACTGGGGCATGATTTGTGCATGTGTGTCTACTTGGTCTTGTACAAATGACAATAATAGCCATAATAATCAGAAATAGCCAACAGCCCACAGAGTGGGCCAGGCACTGTTCTAAGGGCTCATATAATCCTCACAAGTGTATAAACTGGTTACCAGGATTATCCCATTTTAAAGATGAGGAAAAATGAGGCGTAGAAAGCTTAAGTAGCTTGCTCACTGGGATTTGATCGCAGAATTCACAGTCCTAATCACAACATTTTAATGCCTCTCCTGTCCTCATTTGTCTATTTCAACCATGGCTGTGCAGAAGACAGGAGACATTTTCAATTTCCTGTGGAAAATGGACAGTTCTGACATCTACTCTACACTGGATATGTGCTAGAAACTTTAGATGTGTTGTCTGGATTAATCCTCTCAACACTCAGCAAATGTCAGCCTTGTGTTTCTGGTGAGAAATGAACTCAAAGTGGTTAAAGATAACAGAAGGCAGCAGAATCAGGATTGGAACCCAGTCACTTCTGGATTAAAAGCATGGAGCTTCTATTCTACTAACCTGCTTTAAGAGCCATACTCAGTTGAGGGGCACCTGGGTGTCTCAGTCAGAGCATCCTGTGTGACTTCAGCTCAGGTCATGATCTTGCGGTTCCTGAGTCTGATCCCCACATCAGGCTCACTGCTGTCAGACTGTCAGCACAGAGCCCTCTTTGGCTCCTCTTTCTCTCTGCCCCTCACCCCGCTTGTGCTCTACCCAAAAAATAAATAAATATTAAAAAAAAGAAAGATCCATCCTCAGATGAGATTTGCTCTAGCTGCCAACCACCTGCGGTGAGTGAATGAGATCTTCCTGCAAAGCGGAACTTTGCTTCCATGACTAGTGCCCTCTAGTGGTATGTGAAAAGGGGTCAGGTGAGTTCTAATTTTAGTTGACCTCAGGCCTTCAGAAGGAAATCAGCAGGGTTGGCTCCGGAACCCCCATAAACATCGATGTTTACCTCTTCCTCAATTCTGAGGCCCTCTCCTTACATCTGTTGCAATATAGCTTCAGTCTTTAGGAATTAATAGAATTACGTACTGAAACACTCACTTCTGTGCCAGTGCAGTAGTTGGCTTTGGTTTTTATAGAGCTAGCTGAATGCAAAGAAGAGAGTGTCTCAGAGCAGGAGGCCTGGTTTGTGGGCTGCTAAAGTAAATTGGGTGCATATATGGGCACCCTAATGATCAGGGAGTAGAAGCCGAGAGTGGGGAGGAATGCTACCTAGAAGGAGCTCCAGAAGCAAAAGAGAGGGCCTGGGGGTTTTTTTGTTTGTTTTTTTTTTTTTACATCGACCACCAGTGGAATGTTTAAGGATTCATGGAGATTAATGCATTCCTCTTTTGAAGTTTAAACACTCTCAGAGGACATGAAGCTGGTGGACATTCTCATTATAGAATGAATTGCTTTATTGGGTTGTAGTTTGCAAAGATTGCCTGCAGGGAATAAGTGATTTGTTGGAAAAGCAGGAACAAAATAGGGTGGTGGAAAGATCAAAGACTCAATGTCTCAGTCACGTCTTCTCTTGGCTTTCTCCAGTTCTTTCCTCTCCATCTTAATTATGAATTCATTATGACAGGAGGTCTCAGTTGGATTCCTGATGACTTGTAGGAGTTTCCCAGAAATACCACCTGCAGTTCATTGGTTATGTCCAAGTGTAGAATCTTTTTTTAAAATTTTTATTTTACTCTCAATTAGTTAACATACAGTGTAATATTAGTTTTTGGAGTACAATATCAGTGATTCAACACTTCTAAACATCAGCTGTGGAATATTCTACAGAGTCAAGTATTTGAAAGAAACTTGTTACTTTGGGGTCAAATTTACTTAAGTTTTAGATTGAATCCTATGTCATCTTCTCAGCTTGGGAAAATTCCTTGATGTCTGCAATTCTCAATGTTTTCCTCTGAAAGGGAAGCTAGTAAACTTTCTGAGACTATCTTAGGAATTAAATGGGCTATTGTTTCACACTATTAGTGAACAGACTAGTGCTGACACATAATAGATGCTCAATAAAATAGGATACTATTAAAAATTATTGTTGCTGTAATGTTCGTTTGTGGATTTATTGAAAAATGAATATAATATATAATTATATATATTATATAATCTTATATAATCTTCCCTCCCATATTTTATGGAATTGTTTTCCATACTTGATTTGGAAACAGAATCTTTTTAATTTTTTTAAATTTATTTCTGAGAGACAGAGAGAGACAGTGAGAGCAGGGGAGGGGCAGAGAGAGAGGGAGACACAGAATCTGAAGACAGGCTCCAGGCTCTGAGCTAGCTGTCAGCACAGAGCCCGATGCGAGGCTCGCCCACGAACTGTGAGATCATGACCTGAGCCGAAGCCGGACGCTCAACTGACTGAGCCTCTCAGGTGCCCCAACAGAATCTTTTTAAGTTCTACTATGAGATGTTATCATCAGTGAGGACTGCTACTGCACTTTACAAACATTAATCAAATCCCCAAGAATTAAACTGGAACCAAGTGCATTCTTAACAAGGCAGTTTGGAGTTTTCAGACACATCTTTTGTTTTGTTTTGTTTTTTTCTTCAGCTCATTTGCAAATACTTATTTCTGATTTAAATCATTCAAATGGTTTCAGAATCACAATGGAAGCAGAGCAGAGCTAAGCCTTTCCAACTGTCAGGTCTGGTGAGGAATGATGCAAAATGGGACATTTTGCTGGCATCCTGCATGGTCTCTAAATAGAATTAACAAAGGCATCTACTTTTCAGTGGTTAAAAATAGTATTTATTTTTACATGCCTGGAGACCTAAGGGTGGGGATGGGTGCTGGTGGGAATGGATGAATGGATTATGGGCAGGGACATTCTGAAGGGTCAGTTAAGAGGTTCTTTTTCTCTGGATTTGATATTAATTGGATCCATAAAAATGAAGTAAAAATGGTCTTCCTTTCCTCTCTGGTGTCATCTTTGAATAAATTACGGATTGAATCTGTAGAGATAAGACGAGCTAAAGAATTGAACAGTCCATTGATTTATTACAGATTATTTATTGTAATAGTCAACCCAAGACCTGACTGCTCCCCTTAAGCCTTCAGAGAGTATTTCAACATTTATAAGTTTCTGGGTTTTGTTTTTTTTTTTTTTTTTTGGCACAGCAATCTCTATACCCCATCCCATTAATCATTAATCATGGTGTTAGTTAAGAACACATGTACTTGACTCATGGTGGCTTATTTATTTTTTACAAATTATACAGTAGAGCTATTTATTGTCTGTATTAAGGGAGCTTTAAATATCAAAGTGGTTAATCCACTTTTAATGTGGTTGAACAATCAAAATGCATTATTGCTTTATGCACAAGACCTTCTCATGAGGAGAGAGCTTTTCAAGAGCCAGCAATTAAAAACTATACAAGATTGGAAGACCGTACCCAAATTCTTTCTGAGCAAAACACTTGCTCTTAAGTTATTATTGAACATATGCATATATAGCACTTAACATCTGTGGGGGTGATTGATGTTCTTTGCAAGCCCTATGAATTTAATCCTCATAATGTCTCTTTATAAGTAAAGCATTACAAACATTCCTATTTTATAGATGAGAAAAGAGAAACACAGTGCGGTTGAGTAACTTGCCTGAGATTGTGTTGCTAGTAAGTGGAATAGGTGGGATTTGAACCCAGGCTCTGTCTGTGAGTTTAATCAGTACTCTATCAGTATTTTTGGTCTACTTCTTAATTAAGTGTAATAAAAAAAATATACCAACAATAATAAAGCCTGCTAACATTAGCCCTGTACCTCTTTTGTCATTATGGTGCTGTTCAGTTTGAATCCCAGATAGAAACTTCTATATTATTTTTTTAATGTTAAAACAAAGTCTCAAATTTGGTGATTTGAAATTAAAATCCAAATAGGAATTTTATAAAGCATGGATCTAGAGGCAAATATTATTGGGAGAGAAGAAAAGAGTGTGGTCCTTCAGTTCATCAACTGTTAGGGCTAAGAGGCTCTGGATTTTCTTATCCCTTTTTTTTTTTTTTTTTTTGAGATGAAGAATGTGAGGTGGGGATGAAAGAGAAGCTGGACCAGGACACAGGTGCTGCTAGTGCTCGCACTCCACCTGGAAAAATGGCTCCTAGTCTAGCCTTCCTGCTGAGAAATTTGCCTGAAATACCTTCCAACATCACAGACCAGAAGACAGGCCAAGGATGTACTGAAGTCTGAATCTGTTCTGATCTTTGATCTTTTCTATATTTCCCAAGCAGCTTCAGTATTTGTCCACAGGACCTAAAGCATGGTAGATGCAAGAACTATCCATTATTCGGCAGAAAGGAGGCATCTGTCATTTTAAAAGATAGATGGTTGGTGGTTTTCACGTCAACTGGTCTCGTATAATTGATCACACAGTTCAATTGTGGCAAATGCGTATGAAGCCATCACCTTCCAGACCGAAATAAGAACATTTCCATCATGCTTGAAAGTTTCCCTGTTCTCTTCCCAATCAATCCCCTCTACCTTAGAGGCAAGTCCTACATTGTTTCTATCACCATCAATAGTTTTGAACTTCATATAGTGGAAATTACTATGGGGACTCTTTTGCGTATAGCTTCTTTCCCTTCTTGTAATATTTTTTAGTTTAATCCTGTTATTGTACATATCAGTTTGTTGTTTTTATTACTGTATAATTGAATAAAGTTCTTAAGTATATACATACAGGGGAAACTAATTATTTTGAAATGCGGTTGTCAGCATATTCCTAGAAAACATGTATAGGTTAGTATGCATGTTTCTTTATTAATGCATTAATAGCAAGCTCTAGTAGTAAGTCTAATAACTACTGTAATTAGGAAAGTAGCAAATGAGTGTATGTGATGGACATCTGTCAAATCTGTAATGTCATTTTTCCTTGGTGGAAAACATAGCAAGTAATACCAATATTAATGTGGTTCATTATTTACATCCTTAATTTTTAAAAATGCTTAGTTAGCAGCTAGTAAAAAAAATATTTTTGTTATTCCAGTTCACAGACCCCCCCTGAATTCCATGGACACTATGTTGCAAACTTTTTACTATTTGATTGTTACATGAGATAGTTCTCCTGGCGGTGTGACTCCTTGGCTAGTCCCTCACTATTTTTGATCTTTGAAATCTCTAATACAATCTTTGGGGACTGGGCAACTGGCTCCATCTACCTCCTCTTAAACATGGATGGAAACTTACAGACAAGAGATCTTTTTAAGTTTGTGTTTTCATACATCATCAGTAAGTTGCCTGTGGCTATCTCTCTGAGTGGACTAGGGGAGGCACTTGGGATAAGACTTTTGTGAACAAAGGAGTTTGGTGTTGTAAGAGCACTTTGATTAGTCTTTGGGAATATCCCTCCATGAGACATTAAGAGTGAAATTCTTTCTGCCCCTAGATGAGTGCCTCAGACCTTTCTAGACCACAAGGGTGATGCAAATAAAACCAAGGGCAAGAGAATTCCTGTGCTCACCTAACAGCTGACACAGAAAAACATTTATTTGATTGTTTGAATAAGAAAACAGTATTTGAAGCTTTTACAAATATTCCTTATAACTGGAAATAGTGACTAAATATGTCACTCTTTGACATCTGAATTCTAAATGGCTAAAAGTTTTGTTAGTGGGGGCTGTAAATGAGAAATAGAGGCCCCATGATGATCTAGTCCATTGAAGTGTTCAAAGTTAAGAGGAGCCATAGGGTGAGGAGCAATCTGTGTCCATAATCCTGTTGACAGCCCTTTTCTTCAGGCTCTGATTCATAGCTCATCTGCTCCCTGCGGATTGCCCTGAGCTCAGCAATGCTATGCCAGTTTCCATGGCACTGATTTGCATACCAAACCAGGACTTGTATTTTTGTGTTTGCCTCACACATTTCCAGTGCTAAGTGTTCTTCTAAGAAAGGGATTAGCATGCTAGCCAATTAAGAGAGTTTGCCAGAAATAAAGCACCCAGGGAATTATTCTTCAGGTTATTTTGTTGCTATTATGTCCAAGAACTGACAACATGGTTGATTGGCTTTGTTAGACCAGTAGTGAGTCTTAAATACAAAATGTCTACGGTAAGATTGTAGTGGGTTTTTTCTTTCTTTTTAAGTGGTTTACAAATGATTAAAAGATTATTTTGTGTAGATGTGGTTTTATTGTGAGGCAGGAATGGATTTCTGGGACTTTAACTTTGGAGATATTGTTTGCTTTTATTGCTCTGGGTGTCTCTATTGGAAAATTCTGCCTCTCTTACTAAGAAATATTTTCTTTATTTTTAATGGTTATGTATTTATTTTGAGAGAGAGAGAGAGAGAGCGAGCGAGAGAGAGCACATGTGAACAGGAGAGGGGCATCAAGAACAGTAGAGAGAGAATCACAACCAGGCTCTACACTGTCAGTGCAGAGTCCGATGCAGGGCTTGAACTCACGAACCTTGAGATTATGACCTGCTGAGACCAAGAGCCAGATGCTTAACGTATTGAGCCACTCAGGTGCCCCAAGAAATAATTTCTCAAAAGACATTATGTTTCTTTTAAAAAATAAATTATGAGGTGCCTGGGTGGCTCAGTCAGTTAAGCCTCTGACTTTGGCTCAGGTCAGATCTCACCTTCGTGGGTTTGAGCCCCGCATCAGGCTCTGTGCTGACAGCTAGCCCAGAGCCTGGAGCCTGCTTCCGGTTCTGTGTCTCCTCTCTCTCTGCCCCTCCTCCTCTCATGCTCTGTCTCTCTCTGTATCAAAAATAAAAAAACATTTAAAAAATTAAAAAAATTACCCACTATATAAATCAGCATTTTTTTCATTTGCTACTTTATTTAATTTTTTTTCAATATTGTGTTCATTTTATTTTTTTATAATAGTTTATTGTCAAATTGGTTTCCATATAACTCCCAGTGCTTCTCCCCACAAATGCCCTCCTCCATGACCATCACCCCCCCTTCCCCCCCTTCCCCCACCCCTTCAGCCCCCAGTTTGTTTTCAGTATTCAATAGTCTCTCATGATTTGTGTCTCTCTCTCTCCCCAACTCTCTTCCCCCCTTCCATCCCCATGGTCCTCCATTAGGTTTCTCCTGTTAGACCTACGAGTGCAAACACATGATATCTGTCCTTCTCCGCCTGACTTATTTTGCTTAGCATGACACCCTCGAGGTCCATCCATTTTGTTACAAATGGCCAGATTTCATTCTTTCTCATTGCTATATAGTATTCCATTGTGTATATATACCACATCTTCTTTATCCATTCATCAGGTGATGGACATTTAGGCTTTTTCCATGATTTGGCTATTGTAGAAAGTGCCACTATGAACATTGGGGTACATGTGCCCCTATACATCAGCACTTCTGTGTCCCTTGGATAAATCCCCAGCAGTGCTATTGCTGGGTCATAGGGGAGTTCTATGGATAGTTTTTTGAGGAGCCTCCACACTGTTTTCCAGAGCGGCTGCACCAGTTTACATTCCCACCAACAGTGTAGGAGGGTGCCCGTCTCTCCACACCCTTGCCAGCATCTATATTCTCTTGATTTGTTCATTTTAGCCACTCTGACTGGTGTGAGGTGGTATCTCAGTGTGGTTTTGGTTTGTATTTCCCTGATGATAAGTGACGCTGAGCATCTTTTCATGTGCCTGTTGGCCATCTGGATGTCCTCTTTGGAGAAGTGTCTGTTCAGACCTTCTGCCATTTCTTCACTGGATTATTCATTTTTCAGGTATGAAGTTTGGTGAGTTCCTTGTAGATTTTGGATACTAGCCATTTATCTGATATGCCATTTGCCACTATCTTTTCCCATTTTGTAGGTTGCCTATCAGTTTTTTTTTATTGTTTCCTTTGCAGTGCAGAAGCTTTTTTATCTGGATGAGGTCCCAATAGTTCATTTTTGTTCTTGATCCCTTTGATATAAAAGGCATCAGTGTCAGCAAAGAAGAAGTCAAACTTTCACTTTTCGCAGATGACATGACACTCTACATGGAAAACCCAATCGACTCCACCAGAAGCCTTCTAGAACTGATCAATGAATTTAGTAATGTTGCAGGGTACAAAGTCAATGTACAGAAAATGGTTGCATTCTTATACACCAAAAACAAAGCAACAGAAAGAGAAATCAAAAAACTGATCCCCTTCACAATTGCACAAAAAACATAAAATACCTAGGAATAAATCTAACCAAAGATCTAAATCAGCATTTTAAATCAGCTTTAATCATCAGAACAAAAGTTGCAAAATGTTTCGTTCTAAAATTTCTCCATTAAATAATACTTAGCAAGGCATCGGAATGACAGACTGGTACAACCATAGAATGAATCTCAAAAACATGATGCTGAGTGAAAGAAGCCATTTACCAAAAAGGATATATTGTTTGATTCCATTTGATGAATTTCTGGAATAAGGAAAATAAATCTATGGTGAAAAAAAGAGAACAGTGCTTGCCTTGGGTGTTGAGGTCAAGGGTTGGGGTAATGAAAATGTTCCATATCTTGATAGGGTTTGAGTGATGTGTATGTGCATACAAAACTCATGACTGTGCATTTGAGATTTGTGCATTTCACCCTATATAAATTTTACATCAAAAGAGTAAAAAATAAAGTTCTCCATTGCAAAATCCAGGGTTATTATATCAGAGATAGAAAAACTAGACACTGACCAAAAAAATGATATCATTAGTGGCAGTTTCATCAGCAATATTGAAAATTATATGTGGGTATGTCCATTCTGTTACTTCTAATACTTACCTGCATCTCTAGATTCCTGTGGAAAGATATCTGATTCCAGAAAGCACTGCCTTGATTTTTAGTTTTGTGCGATCAGCACTTATTTGATTGAGTTGGAAAGTGGATCATTTGGAATTCATTTCGATATAACTTCCTTTTTAGAAATGAGAAGAAAGGTATCTGTGATTTTGCCTTTGATTAGGTGACATTTGATAATACTGTTCCTCAGGGAAGGTGTAGCTCTGTCTCTGTTAACTGCATTAGTTCTCAGACGTTGGCATGTCTTGGCAAATGCTATCATAACACCAGAGTGATCTTTTGCCTTTATCAATGCTTTGAGTTTTCTAAGTTGCCACTTGAAATTGGCTAGGAAGCTTCCACCTTGTAGAAGGTGACTCTGAGTCCATGTCCTAAAGTTATGGCTGGTCCATGTTACACAATTGGCAGAAACATGCATGTACAGATGTAGGCTTAGAATGAGAGCAGTGGAGTCAACCTTAATAATGTCTGTGCAGGAGGAGAGTGAGTCCTTCCTCTGCACCTGCTTTGTGAATGTTCTTCTCTGTTGATGTCCTCTCTCATCTCTCACCACGGAACCTCTGAGTCCATGGTTCTCTGTGTACAACAGTTAAAACTCTAGAAGGTCCTGTAGGTAGCCCACCCAGATCCTTTCATAGATTCCAGCTGCTGTGAGGAATGGTTTCTCAGGCTCACAGCTACCTCCCTTCTCAAAAATTACCCTTGGTTGGTGGAAAATGTTGTCAGGATGGTTACAGATCCACCCCCACCACACACACACACACACACACACACACACACACACCATGCACCCTTCTACCCCCAGCCAACAGGTCTGTTCTCTTGTCACAAGTAGGGACAACTCTGTGGTGTAATTTATGCTCCCTGTGGGATCAGGCCAAAGACTACCCTCAAGCACTTGTCTTCCTGTTTACCTTCCCCAAGAAAATAGTGAAGATCTTCAGCAGAACTTCAAAGGGACCTAGGCAGGCCCACCTTAGCAGAGCATCAATGACTGCCTCTAAGATGGGCATGTGGGTTGTTTGGGTACATGTAATCAGGTATCGGCCATTTTCATGTTTTCCCTGCTCTGAAACCAGCTGCATGCTGTGCTTCTGGAGTGTGACTCTTCTTGCATGAAACAGAATCAAGAGTAATTACCCTCCCACATGTTAATAACAGGAAAAAATCATGTTTGTAAACATTTTTCTCCTCTTGCTTCCTTACCCCGTGGGAAAAACAGCATAATTTGTACTCATTCCATCTCTAGAATTTTCAACAGGAGGGATACATACAGAAGAAATAAAAGCCTAACCTTGGGGCATTGGAATATGTTAGAGACTGTGTAGGGCCTGGGAGCCAGGAGCCTCCATGTTTTCTCTCTGCAGGAGGTGGGGTGGGGGGGATGGCTTCAACCTTTAGTAAGCTCTCCTGTGTTTGAGAGTGACACTATTTCTTAAAGAGTGACTGTTCTCTTCCAAATGTCTGGAATATAGAGTCACAAAAAATACAACTATTTACACTTCTTATTTACTTACATTGAGAATGATGTTTATGTGTATTTGTTTTTTTAATGAAATGTGAGAGGAAGGGAAAACCATTTCTTTCTCTCTGGAGTAAAATTTTGGTGCCATGGAGGGCTTCTCAGCCTGTCTGCAGCTTTGAATTTTATTTAAAGCAGAAAACACTAGCAGTATTTTTTTAAGGGAAAGTGACAAAGCAGAACTGTATCAATGATCTATTTGCAAAACAGTGCTGTGTAACAAGCCCCTTTGATCTCAGAGAGTTTAATTAGGTCAGGAGTCTATGGTTCACCAATAGGGACTAAGCTGGCTGAGAGGTTCTTCTGGTCCTGGCTAGTTTCACTCATGTGCCTGATGGTCAGCTGGTTATTGTTTGGGGCAGTGAGGTCAACTGACCTCCTCTCTTTCATTCTCCAGCAGCCTAGCCTGAACAAGTTCTCAGGATAGTGGCAGGAAAGCAAGGATGAGAGGAAGCCACTTCACTTTCCCAAACACTTTTCAAGCCTCTGCTTGCATCATATTTGCTAAGATTCCATTGGTTAAAGCATTGTCACATAGTCAAGCCTACAGCCACTGCAGGAAAATACTACAAGGTTAATATTCAGAGGCATGAACACTGGGAGGGACAAATAATTGGAGATTGAGGCATGTATATAAAATTTAATCCAGTGAAATATGAACCTTACTAGCTAGAACCCTAAAGCTCTGATCATAACTTCTTATTTTTTCTTTTTCTTTTCCTTTTCAGATCCCTGCCCTACTCATTTTGACCTTTTTTATTTATCCTCAGAAATTTTGCACACATATTCTTCTTCTTGGGATATCTTTTATTCTTTTCCCTTTATCTAGCCAAAATTTAAATATTTCCTCAAACTCATCTCAAATTCACAGTTTCCTGGAAACCTGATGCTTGTGTCATTGTTCAACACTTACATACTACTTTATACTAATGGTTATTTTTGTGTGTATATATGTTTTGTTACTCTTATATAGCATAGTTTCTTTAAAGTCAGAGACCATGTCTTATAATTATTTGTATCCCCCAAGTGGGCTTATTATATAGTAAAAGCTGAATAAGTATGTTGATTTACTGGTGGCCTGTTTTCCAAATTCAATGCTAATCTCCTCATTCTTGTCTCTACCAACATTAATCTTCTTCTATGTCTGAGTTAGCATTTGAGTGCTGTGTTCAGTTAGTAATAGCTGCATTGAGAACACTTTGCAGGTATAACTAGGAAAAGTTGGAATGAGCACCATTGTAGATTAATGATGTCTTCCATGGATAAAAGAATGGAGTAGGTCTTTCAGATTTGGTACCAAAGTAGTTCATAATTCTTCTTTGAGTGGCATTACATGTTCTAAACTCTGGAGGAATATAGTAGTGATATTCGTTAAGGAAAACCACGATAATGCCAAAATATAAGATATGTGAGAAACCATATGTTTAAGCAAAATCTCTTTGTAAGTAGCAGAATAGTGCAAAGATTGGGGCCTTCTGTCAACCAACATGACTTTAAATTTTGTTCGTGCTGATTTCTGACTCTGTGTCTTTAAGAAAGCTCTATAACTTTGTTTGCCTGAGTTCCTCTCTATGCTAAAAAATGCTACTATATGACCCAAAATGCTTAACATTGGTGGTGGGTTCATTGAGAAATCATTCAGTAAATACTAGCTACTATTTTATTATAAAATATTTATTATTAATCAGTAAGAAAAATTACAAATAAATAAAACATAACTTTAAAATAAAAATGGAGGGGGTGCCTGGGTGGCTCAATTGGTCAAGCATCTAACTTCACCTCAGGTTATGATCTCTCAGTTCTTGAGTTCGAGCCCATGTTGGGCTCTGTGCTGACAACTTGTAGCCTGGAGCCTGGTTTGGATTCTTTGTCTCCCTTTATGAAGCTCCCCCATTCACATTCTGCCTCTCTCTCTCAATATATTAAATGAAAATAGAGGCACTTGGGTGGGCCAGTAGGTTAAATGTCTCACTATTGGTTTCTGCTCAGGTCATGATCTCATGGTTTGTGAGTTTGAGCCCTCTGTCAAATGGCTTCTCTCTCTCCTCTCTCTCTCTCTCTCTCTCTCTCTTGCTCTTCTCTTCTCTTCCTCCACTTGTGTGCCCACATGTGCACACACGCACTTTCTCCTTCTCTCTAAAAAATAACTCTAAAATGAAAATAAAATATAACTCCTGAATTTGAAAATTTTAGATGATGGTTGAGGAGAAGAATGGAAGGCCAGTGACACTGGGTCTAACAGTGGGTGAAGCCATTCCTGAAATACCAGGAACCATTTAGAGCAAATATTCTATCAGTTACAGGGATCTTGTCTCAGTCCAGTTCAGTTTGAGATGGAGAACTGCTAATAAGGATTTGTTACAGGGATTTGACTGTATGCAATTGTGGGAGATATTGAATAGTCTGCTATTTTTACATCTGAAGCTGTAGTCTGAAGCCTACAGGGGAGAAAAGATGGGCATTAAGTGGGGGAGAGCAAGGACAAGCTACGACTCCCAAGTATGAATTGGATTTCACTAAAATAGACTGCACTCATGTCAGTTCTCACTTCCTCCAACCTTGGCAAAACAGGTGTCCTGCAAGAGAAGCTTGCAGGACATTTGAACACATGACTGATCAAGGAGGTGGAGATCATGAGAGAGCAAGAAAAGATGGAACAATTGAATGCCCAATAAGGGAGCCACAGAGAAGTGACAGTGGGCATGAACTACAAAATACTGTGTGACCAGGGTACCCGGGTAACTCAGTCGGTTAAGCATCCGGCTTCGGCTCAGGTCATGATCTCATGATTCATGAGTTCAAGCCCTGCGTCAGGCTCTGTGCTGACAGCTAGCTCAGAGCCTGGAGCCTGCTTTGGATTCTGTGTCTCCCCCTCTCTCTGACCCTCCCCTGCTTGCACTGTCTCTGTCTCTCAAAAATAAATTTAAAAACATAGAAAAATAAAAAATAAAGTTCCCCTTACAAAATACTGTGTGGTCTTCTGAGTGTGAAGAATAGTATGGCTTTCTCTTCACTTCCTTCTTCTAGCTTTCCTGAATAACATCTCTTATGGCCCACCGTAGTTAGAAACATACAGAGAAGGCACCTGGGAATTTTTTTTCCACCCAGCTAAGTCACCACATTGCAGAGTCACCACATACCCTAGCAACCATGTAATGACCACGTGCTACAACAGAAAAAGAACTGGCCTTCACATTGGACTTAACCTTTCTCTTTGGGTTTTATGTCTTAATATTCTCATGTACAACAGGGAGTAGACTTTTTCATCCTTAAGGTCCCTTCCAGCTCTGAGTGCATACTTTAGTCATTCTACTTCCCACCACCATTAAGTTTCCTGCGCCTGCCAGTTTCAGTTACATATTTCCTGTGATTCTATCCCTAGGTAGTCAGCTTAGGAAGAATGAGCATTAGGCAAGTAAAAGGAGCCGCGAATGTTTGCCTAAGCTCCCAGAGCTGCCCAAGTCAAATGCTGGGGGCAAAGGGCAATCGTAAGTGATGAAATTAAATATTTACCGTGTTAACTATGACCACTCGTGGATTTCAGAGCAAGCAGACCATATTGACTGAAATGTTTCACTCCAGTTTTTTTCTAATGATATGCAATCTTGACTAAATTTGCCAGCTCTCAGGGGGCTGAATGCTATTCAGCAACATTAATTTCTTTGCCTACTTCCAGTTACAAGCAATTATAATCTTGGCAGTTTTACTCTCTTTGAATAAGCACTTGTACACTTTATTGATATCTGGCAGAGCTGATTCCCTTCATGCAAAGACTCACTTCTGGTTTTGACTCTAACTCTACAAAGTGCTTAAGTCACAGATCAACATTGCTGAGTATTCTAGGGAAAGATATTATCATGGATTACTTTGGAACAAAGATTCCAAGAAAGCTGAAGGATGTTGATTTTTTCTTGTGTTCTTACCTGTATCTTTGCCCGCCCCCCCCCCCCACAACTGGTGAATTAAACAGTCCTGGTAAGGCACTAGGTACAGGTTCACAATCTTTTCTTGACAATCCCCTTTCTTGAAATTGATGTTGCCTCCAGAGAACTAGCTTGCCTATAGTCATGCCCCCTTCCTGCAGCACACATCCAATACAGTGTTGGTTCCACTATATAACACCCAAAGTCCTCACCCCAATTCAGGAAAACTCTCTAGGGCCATCTCAATTCAGAACTCCACTGGGGTTGGCTGAGACCTCTTTAGCAACAATATCAGAGTCACCTTCTGCAACAGCATTTCCCTTCCCTTCCCATCCATTCGCCTCAATAGGTGTTATTCCCACAAGCATTCCCTAATAAATGCTTGTATAAAACAAATTTTATCTTGGTGACTACTTTGCAGGGAACCAAAGGTGCCCCTGCAGTGTCATGGAGGGAGATCAAGGGTTGGGAGGCAGAAACATCTGAGGTGGAAGTGACCTACTAACTCTTAGATCTTGGGAAATTGAGTTTCTTTTCCCATTTATTAAATGGATTAAAAGCAGTTCTGTGACTGTAGATCTCCAGTCTCTGCTGTGGTCATAAACACTCTCCTCTTTATCCCTGACAGCATTTATCACCTTCTATCCTATATAATTTCCTCATTATGTTCTATATTTTTTTTTGCTTACTTTATGTCCACTCTCTGCCTTGCCCACACACCTACTAACAAGAATATAAACCCCACCAGTACAAATTTCTTTGTTTTGTCCACTAACATATTAAAGCATATAGTAGGTGTTAATAAATACTGAATCAATGAATGAACAAGTGAGTGAAAAGACAAATACTGGCAGGGTGACCAGTCGGAAGATTCTGAAAACAATGAAGGTGAGTGGCAATAGGGGCTGAGTGACATGACAGAACAGAATTGAAAAGAAGTGATTCTAAGGGTTTGGGGCAGGCAGACTACACAGAAGTGCTTTTTTTTTTTTTTTAACTTTTTTATTATTTTATTTATTTATTTATTTTTAAATAGTTTATTGTCAAATTGGTTTCCATATAACACCCAGTGCTCTTCCCAACAAGTGCCCTCCTCCATTACCACCACCTCTTTTCCCCCTCCCCCGCCCCCTTCAACCCTCGGTTTGTTTTCAGTATTCAATAGTCTCTCAGGTTTTGTCCCTTTCTCTCCCCAACTCTCTTTCCCCCTTCACCTCCCCATGGTCCTCCATTGGGTTTCTCCTGTTCTCTTGTTAGACCTATGAGTGCAAACATATGGTATCTGTCCTTCTCCACCTGACTTATTTCACTTAGTATGACACCCTGGAGGTCCATCCACTTTGCTACAAATGGCCATATTTCATTCTTTCTCATTGCCATGTAATACTCCATTGTGTATATATACCACATCTTTTTGATCCATTCATCAGGTGATGGACATTTAGGCTCTTTCCATGATTTGGCTATTGTTGACATTGCTGCTATGAACATTGGGGTACATGTGCTCCTATGCATAAGCACTTCTACACAGAAGTGCTTTAAAAAGAAAAGCAGAAAGTTCTCAAACATGAGGGTACATCAGATCCCCTGGAGGAGTTAAAACACAGATTCTTGGACCCTCCCCCATTCTCTCCTCTGCCTGGAGTGTCTGATTCTGGAGGCCTGGGTAGAACCTGATGATTTGCATTTCTAACATGTTTCCAGAAGATGTTGCCTTGCTCATATGGGATTCACACCAGCTTAGAAGAACTTGCTTCTGGCTTCCTTTCAGATTTTCAGCCTTATCCTTCTACCCTGCTACTTTGCTAAGGTCTCTTTACAGTTCCGCAGATTGATCAAGGTCCTCTCTGAATAAGGCAGTTGGCATGTGCTATTTCTCCTTATCTTCCTAGGCTTTGAGATCCTTACACCTATGAGATTTCTGCTCACCTGGGAAGACCTTGGGGAAGCCTTCCTGGGCCTCCCAATCTAGCACTGTGAGTCACTGCAATAGGTATTCTGTGGCAGGGTCTGCCTCACTGAAAGCACAAACAAGGTCTCTAATCACCTACTGGAATGCTCAGCAAGTATCCATCAAATGAGCAATTTTACACCTTCCTAAATTCCATGCAAATGTATGAAATTGGAGAACTTGGAAATTCTTCAAAAAATTAAAATGAAATATCATAAAATAAAAATGCAAATCCTAAAGCATTCCTATCTCTCAGTTGCCACCAGATTTGATTTGTAAAGATGAGTTCAACACCCAACTCAGATTATTGTGGAAGCCTCTTTTGGTACCTGTTATTCATTATCTTGGTTCAGTTTAGTAAGATTTTTGGTTATTTTTTCATTATAGAAATAAAGCAAAATGTTATTAATCACCTTGTAACAAAACTCCATAGTTCTGAAAGCAATTATTAAATAACCTATTCATTTGTCCTTTTTTGGTTTGTGTGAAATTCTCATTATTTCTTTTTATTTTCTCTTGAGCACTATAGGCATTATTTTTCTTCCATTGAAAATACATCATGAATATTTCTTTTTCTTTTCTTCTTCTTTTTTAATTTAGCATCTCAACTTCTATATCAGAATGCAGAGACCAACCCTAAGTTTGGAATTCACAAATAAAATCGGAGTTATAACCAAACATTATTTCTCTGAAGCCTTATCTCTGCAGTATACCCTAGCATTCATACTAGGTCTTTAATTTTTTTGTAAGCTTTTATACAGTTCATGTGACCTCCAGGATTAAAAAAAAAATCTTTAGCCACATCAGAGATATGTATTTGTATCTTTTTCTGACCTTACAGTACTTTAAGTTCATTATTAAGTCCTTGTTTGATTTTTCTGGAAGGGGAAAACTTTTAATGAATATAAACCACATGAATTAAGATCATTTTGACGGGTCAAATGCAGATCATTTAGGTCTTCTGAATCTTTCATTTCAGAACAATCTTAATGTACTAAACTAAATGTTATTTTATAGAAATTGCACTTTTTATAAGAAATAATCATCGGTGGTGCTACTCAGTTACGTATGTAAACAGGCAAGGGTAAAGGTTGTTTTTTATTCATCTCTGGGTTCCCAGAGGTCGCTACAGTGCTTTCTGCATACTAGGGGCACAGTAAATAATTATCAAAGGATTGCCATTAGCAAAGTTTTATTATTATGCCTTTACCCAAGGTCACTGTATTTTTGTGTGTGTGTATTTTGGAGGTTTCCACGACAGTATTATGTTCCTTGAAAAGCAAATTTTAAAAGTTGGGAAATAGATGTTTTCAGTAAGCCAGTCTGATGCTTTTCTTTGTGGATATCATTGTGGCCTAATTTCCAAATAGCATGAGAATCAAAGAGTAAAAGCCTTAAAAATAATTTATAATTTATAATCTTGTTAAATATATTAAGAGGGAGAGTGGTGCTCCCTCCTTGTTTTATAAAATGGTTACTTTCTTTTTGTTTGGCCAAAGGGACATATTTTTACCATTCCTTCCTACAGTCAATCCCTACTCACAACAAAGTAGCTTATGACATGTATATCTACTCAACATATATTTTATAATGTAAATATACATTATATAGATACATATATACATATATTTTAATTATGTAATGACTACTTTTTTACAGCCTCAAAACATAAGTCTTGAAGTCCCCAAATCTGGTGTTGGAATCTCACTTCCTTATTATATCAGTTGTTTTTTGCCAAACAATACTGCAAACAAATTACCTCAAAACTTGAGGGGCTAAAACAGTGAGCATTAACTAAGCTCACGTGTTTGTGGGTTGGGGATGGGCAGGGATCAGATGGGCAATTTTTTCTAGTCTTGTAGGCTCACTCACTCATGTGTGGCGGTTGGGTAACTGTAATAAAAAGGGAGACTAAGTCATACATCTCTCATCATCTGGCAGGCTAGGTGTGGTCATGTGAGGGCGAAAAAAGTGAAGTACAGGTCTCTCCGCCACATGACACACTATCACTTCCAGTGCATTCTGGTGGTCAAGTGAAGTCACAAAACCAGCCAGATTAAAGAGGTTATGGAAGAGATTCTGTTTCTTGATGGCAAAGGGTATAAGTACAGAGAGGGTGGTGAATTAGGGACCATTTATACAGGCTACCATAGCTATTCACAAGCCTACTGCAAGCAATTTCTTAACATCTCACCTTTTCCTTATTGTGACTCCATGGGTGATACATTTCTCCAGTGAAATAAAGACCCTACTCACTCACAACCATGGCACTGAATGAGCCACATGCATGGCACCACTGTGACATTCTATGATGGAAGTAGCAGCATCATTGAAAGTGTTAGCACTAGGTTTTCAGCAACAAGGGCAAGAAACATGACAGTATTTTGGCTGCTTGTATATAGAAAGGTTTAACATGATGCATGCAAGTTTTACAGTAACTATATAATACATAAATAAATGTCCTTCTCTTGTAACTAATAAAGATGTGTTTTCAGAGTAGCATAGATACACGGACATAAGAAATTGAAGACTGTGGGAATCAAATACAAACACTGGGTAGTTCCTGGAACAGCAGTAAATATTTACCAAGCATTTGTTATATGCCAGTCTCTGTTCTTGGAGATCACTTCTATTAGCACGTCAGATGTTTGATTATTAGGCATTAGGCATTATGCACTCCCCCATTTTGTAGATTAGGAAACTAGGATTCATAGACATTGTCTCCTTCCACATTACACAACTGATAAATGACAAGGAGATTTGCCTTCAGGCAGGATTGCTTCAGGCTCAGAGCCCTAGAAACCATTGTCCTGTGCTGCTGTTTCAGTTAGGACTTCCATATGTCGTCACTCTTGTTTTTCTGGCTGTCTTCCTCTAAGCCAGCTCCCAGGGAAACCAAATGGTGACTTGCATATAATTCCATGGGCATTTTCCGTCCCACTCTGGCTTTGTCCTGACACCCACTCTGTCCCTAACCAAGAAGACCTTCCTTTGCCATCCATGTACCTGCTATTAAGGAATGTAAGGTGGTTTTAATGAAAAATAGGGTTTTTTCTCAGATTTACTGAGGTCTGGTTGACAAATAAACATTGAACATATTTACATGGTACAATAAACTGTTTTGATAAACATATATCCTGTAAAATGGTCACCGCAATCAAGCTAATTAACAAATCTATCCCCTGACTGTTACCTTTTTTAAAATGGTGAAAACATGTGAGATCTACTCTTTTAGCAAATTTAAAGTATACACTATCAGTTACTGTGCTCCCCATGCTGTACATTTGTACCTATTCAAATGCCTGTGATGGAGAGTTTATACCCTTTGATCGGTGTCTCACCTTTTCTTTTACCTCCTAGCCTCTGGTAACCACCACTCCAAAGAAAGAAGGAAAGGAAATACATTTAAAAAAAAAAGAAAGAAGGGAAGAATTAAGGAAAGCAAAGGAAGAGAAGAAGGGAGGAAGGGGGAGGAAAAGACAAGAAAGGAAATAAAGCAATCACTGTGCATTGCTAGATTTTTCTCCCCTCGCCCCCCAGTTTTTGGTGCATCCACTTATCATTCTGTACTTCTCTGTTAACACACATTATCAAAATAAATTACTTCGGAAGCTAATTTTTCAGTGTTCAGAGAAGATGATATACAATTCCTGCAACTCATAAAAATATTCTCCTTGGTGTTTTTTATTTGTATGGATGTGTACTTGTTCTCTTTTTTAGCAAAATGTAAACATATGTGAGAAAAATTCTGATTCGAAGCAGATTTTAAACCAGGTGGCTCTTTTCCTGCTCCTAATTGCTAGTCATCAAACTCCTTATGGTTGCTCCCCCAAGCACTTCATAAATGTGTTTTTCGGTCCTGTGTTTCCTCATATAAACTTCCATGTTCTGCTGCCTATGTGTTTGGTGTATGTTAATGAAAATTGACTTTTAAAATAAACATTTTTTCTGTCCTGGAATTTGAGAGAGACTTTGAAAAAACCAGAGGGGTAATATGGTTCCTGGGATGGGCTTCTATTTTTTAATGTTTATTTTCTTTCTTTTTCTGTCTTTCTGTTTCTTTCTCTTTCTCTTTTTTCTCTGAGAGAGAGAGAGAGACAGAGCATGAGCAGGAAAGCGTTAGAGAGAGAGGGAGACACAGAATCTGAAGCAGGCTCCAGGCTTTGAATTTTCAGCACAGATGTGGGGTTCAAACCCACAAACCATGAGGTCATGACCTGAGTCACAGTTGGATGCTTAATCAACTGTGCCCCAGGAACAGTAGGTTTCTGATACAAGCCAATGAGGGCAAGAGGCCCTTAAATATTTTACCAATACTCTGTAGTTCTGAAAAATAACATTTAAAAACTCTACCGGCATGGGATCAACAACAAAATTAGACTGACTTTAATAACAATGTAAAGTCTAAAACTCTGTTACCAAGTCACCAAGATATTTCTAAGTAAGTAACTGTCCCCAGATAAAGACCACCACCACGTATCTCCTCTGCTCCAGCATGGTGTTGGGGAGAACTTCTGCTACCATGGCAGACATGTTAGTTCCCTGGCCTTGTTCTCTTGACATCTGGTCTATGCTGCTAGCTTCTTGCTACAAGTACTTGTGATTTTCTAAGAGATCTCTCTGGCCTCTGGAATGTTCTCAGCAATGTGCTGGGCAGGCTGAAAGTGTCAGAAAATTAAAGCTTCTGGAAGCAGCTCTCCACCAATTACAGATGGGCTTTGGTAGCAAAGGACCCTAAGCCCATCAACATTTAGGTGGGACAGATCTGAGATATGTCCTCCCCAGCAGGACTGAGCCTCATTACCAGCCACAGTTATCTGTTTAATTAGACACTCTCTTCTGGCTTCCTTCACTGTTCTGTCTTGTGTTGTCATTCAACTGTCACTGCTTCCTGGGATCACTTTTCCCAGATAAACATCTGGCACTCCAGCCTTTATTTCAGGTGTGTTTCTAGGAGAATCCTACTGTAAACATCGACCGTGATATTCCAAAAATTAAATTACTGAAGCCATCCTAATTATTTTATTAAAAATTTCTTTCTCTTTTCCCCCCTCTGTCAACCCTTTTCCATTTCTCCTTTCCCCTCTGAATTCTAAGGTTAATATAGCCCATCCTACAAAGCACAGTTCATTGAAATAATGTATAAGGAATACCACCAACTAAGAATAAAGTATAAAATAAGAGAGTAGATAAGTAGAATGCAACACTATAGAATACAATACTGGAATCTTACAATTCTTGTGAATGGTGCCCTAAAAAACTTATTAAATTTCAAAATAGAAGATGCTTATGAATATAGAATAAAATGATATTCTACAAGAATTTCTTAAGTTAGTTTCAAAGAGATTTACATCATCAGAAAGTTAAAAAAAAAAAACCACTCACCTCTATCAACACAAGGTGTTTCTCAGAAAGTAGAAGAACCCCCACATTTACTTCCCATGTTTTGAATGAAAAATGACAGACAAAGGCATAAATCTGGAAAAGATTCCTTAAAATTCTTCGCTTGGTACAGTGGGCAGCCTACGTGGTCTGTCAGAGGTAAAGAAGGAGCTATTACTGACCAGGCATGTGCTGAATTGTTTGGGGCTGTACCACATGTCAAGCTTTGACAGCACTGACATAAAAAATATGCCTCACATTGTGCTGGAATTGTAGGAACAGCTCTTGTTCATTAGAGAGGCAGAGTTTTTCAAAAAAGCCACCTGCTGCAGTCAGATCTCCATCCCACAGGGTGAGAAGGGTTTCCAGTCAAACCCAGTTCACTGATTGCTTTGGAAACACAGTGCCAAGAGGGTTTTGATGCCAGAATGAACTTTGCTACACCCACATTTGCAGCAGTGGTAGAACTGGCCATTCTTTTCTTTCTGATAGGTTTTATATCCCATCTAAAATATAATTGGATACTCTTATAGGTAGTTTTGTGGGAAACTTTATTTACAAAGTATGTAATGTACCAGTTATCAATTGATGTGTAACATGCCACCCCAAACTTGATATTGTAAAACAGTACTTCTGCTACTGTTCTCTATTCTGATTCTGTGGGTCAAGTAGGCCAGCTAAGGCGTGATGGCTGAGCTCTGGAAACCTGACGCTTCCGCACTTGGGTCTTTGTCTCTATCTCCTCTCTCCATGTGATCTTTTCAGCACGGTGGGTTCAGGATGCCTGGGGCTTCTCATCTGGTGCTCAACCCTCCAAAGAGGCGTGTCTCGAGAGGGTAAGGGTAACAGCCATGTTGCCCTTTAAGACCTAGGCTTCTGTAAGTAGCAAGAAATCACTGACTGAGGTAGCTTGTGTTTTAAAAAGAGACATAGATTCCACCTCTTGATGGAGGGATTGTCAAGGAATTTGCAAGTTTTTTAAAACCACCATATTTAATAATGACTCCCTTTCATCATTATTACAGCACCTTAGTCCGTATTTATAAGCCGAGCTGCATCTGACCCAATAGCATACTCAGTCATGGCTGAAAAAAATAGTGGCTTAAAATGTCAAAATTGTAATGTAGCATCTCTTTTGCTAATTTTTATATGCTGTCCAGCTGTTCTTTTTTAACGTATTTATCTAGGGGGATGGGCTAAGTGAGAGAACTGGAGATTCAGAAATATGATGTTGATGGAAGGAGACAGGGGAACCATTTGGTGGTGCCGTTGGGAATGCAAACTGGGGCAGCCACTCTGGAAAACAGTAGAGGGTTTCTCAAAAAAATTAAAGACAGAGTTACCCTATGACCACCAATTGCGCTACTAGGTACTTATCCAAATGATAGAAAAATGCTGATTTGAAGGGGCATATGCACCCCAGCGTTTATAGCCGTGCTATCAACAATAGCCAAAAGTATGGAAAGAGACCAAATGTCCATTGACTGATTAATGGAAAAGATGTGGCATATGTATTACTTGGTTATCAAAAAGAATAAAATCTTGTCATTTGCAACAACAGGGATGGAACTAGAGTGTATTAAGTGAAATAAGTCAGTCAGAGAAAAATAAATATCATATGATCTCACTCATATGTGGAATTTAAGAAACAAAACAGATGAACATAGGGGAAGGGAAGGAAAAATGAGTCAAAAACAGAGAGGGCAGCAAATATAAGAGACTTAAATACAGAGAAAAAACTGAGGCTTGCTGGAGAGGTGTTGGGTGGGGTATGGACTAAATGAGTGATGGGAATCAAGGAGGGCACTTGTTATGGTGAGCACTGGGTGTTATATGTAAGTGATGAATCACTAAATTCTACTCCTGAAACCATTGATACACTATATGTAAACTAACTTGGATTTAACTAAAATGTTAAAAAACTAGAAAGAAGATGTTTACTTCTAAATCAAGAAGAAATATGTACTATTGCTTTTTTTTTTCATTGAATTCAACTGACCCTTCCAGTGATTGTGATAAATATAACACTGGGCTAGGCTTCTGTGATTAATACAGCTAGGTGTAGGAGGTCTTAAAATTATGTATAGAATTTAGTCCTGGGTCTCTCACGAGCTCACAGCCCCTAAAGAGGATGCATGTGTGTGTGTGCATGTGCACCTGCAAAATTTGTTTGCAAGGATTATAGTCCTACCACTAGAGAGGTCACAACAACGAAGTATCACTGAAAAACATGTATTTAGTTTTGATATTCTACAAGAGTGTCAGCTAACAGTTCCCAAAGTTCTCCCACATCCATACTATCCATACTCTATCCAAAGCAAACTACAAACCACAGGCTTTGTATGGAGTAGAAAGGGCATTGATCACATCAGGCAGTAATGACCTGTTTGATACTTTTTCTGTACTGTAAATTATGATTTGTGTGTCATAAATATCACTTGAATGTTTGTTGAATGAATAAGACTTTATGAAGTATCATTGGGCAAAATCTGGCATCCACAGGTCTTTTGTCTAGGGACTGGAGACTTCCATAAACTATTTTCAGGTAGAGGTGTTGAAGGAGATCAAGAACATTTGTTTCTTGTCATTTATGAAAAGTGTAATCAATGCTAAGAGACCATTTCTCATTAGCCTCTGTTATTTTGCAATCGTGAATACGTAAACATCAGTATTGCAACCTATTTACAGAATTACTGTCTCACACAGGCTGTGTTTATTTGTTTGGATCTTTCTTGTAATTATTAAGCAACTTTACTGTCTTGAGTTTACACGCGGACGTAGGATTATCTGGGTGTAGCAAAATGCTGTCAGTGTCCCCCCGTATCTCTCATAGCCATCACGTGTTCCAGCGCAGCCATGATCTGCAGTATGTGCCTGAATGCTGCTCCTTTTATTTTTTCTCAAAACTCTGAAGTCTGTTCTGCTACAGCATGTGGCAGCCCATGTGCCATAGAATGTTTATAACCATAAGACAGTCCTCAAACAATGACTTCTGTGAATCAGTGTGTAAATGCTTTGCCTCCCTCTGCCTTGGACATAAAACTTGGACACGTGCTCGAATCTGGCAGAGTTTTAATATGACCTCCCTGAGGGCATACAAAGCTGCATTTCTTTTTTTGTTTTTTAGCTTATTTATTTATATTGAGGGGGAGAGAGAGAGAGAAAGAGAGAGCAAGTGGGGAGGGAGAAAGAGGCAGAGAAAGAGGGAGAGCTATCAGAGTGGAGCTCAGTTCAGGACTGGAACTCATAAACTGTGATATCATGACCTGAGCCAAAATCAAGAGTCGGGCGCGTAAGTGGCTGAGCCACCCAGGGGCCCCTAGAGCTGCATTTCTTGATGTCAGATTTTCATTGGCATACTTTCCCTTTATCTCTCACTTTACCACTGCTGTGCTAGGATTTTCTGAGGTTACTTTCCAAAAAGCACCTAGGTCACATCCTTGTCACAACTGCTACTTCTGGGGAAACCCAAACTAAGGGACAATAACTGTAGTGGTGGGTATTTTCCAGGTGCTCATGTGGACTTTTCAGTGAGAAGAATTTCTTTTTTTTAATGCTTATTGATTTTTGAGAGAAAGAGACAGAGAGACAGAGTGTGAGTGGGGCAGGGGCAGAGAGCGAGGGAGACGTAGAATCTGAAGCAGGCTCCAGGCTCCGAGCTGTCAGCACAGAGCCTGACACAGGGATTGAACCCATGAACCGTGAGACCATGACCTGAGCCGAAGTCAGATCCTTAGCCAACTGAGCCACCCAGGTGCCCCTCACTTGGGAAGAATTTCTAAGTAATTTTCAAAGAATGAAAATGTTAAATGAAAGCCTTTGATAATATTAGATACCTATACAGTAAAGATACAGAAGAGTTTTAGGTACTTTTCTTGTGAAATGCTGCATGTAAACAGATGTTTTTATCTTATAACAATTATGATACAAGCAATTAGAAAACATCAACTATTCACAGGAGTGGAAGTCATGGAAGTTGACAGGTGACATTGAAAAGAAGGGACATTTTAGGTGTTCTCTGTCATGAATCAATAACTGAGAACTGCAACATAAATGTTCTTGGTTAGATGAATGGCATATTCCGAAAAGCAGTGTTTTTTTTTTTATTTCAAGTTCCAGCTTTTCAAAGGAAGGACTAATATTCTGAGCTAAATTGTTGCATTTTAGACCAATATTCTGGAATCATCTCTGGTAAGCCCTTGAGATGATTTTGTTGAGTTGTGACAATCCCAATGTTTTATGAAGTTATACTTCATTGGAAAGTTTCAAATATTTTAACAAGCAACACTCGCTTTTATAAAATTCATACCATTCTTTTTCATAATTTTTTTATGGTTTTTATTTATTTCTGAGAGACAGAGACAGTGCAAGCAGGGGAGGGTCAGAGAGAGAGGGAGACACAGAATCTGAAGCAGGCTCCAGGCTCTGAGCTAGCTGTCAGCACAGAGCCTGACACAGGGCTCAAACCCACGACCGTGAGATCATGACCTGAGCCGAAGCCGGCCACTCAACTGACTGAGCCACCCAGGGGCCCCTAAAATTCATACCATTCTTGATGTTAGCCTACCATGGTGTTAACCCACTATTTGTTCATGTAAGTTTTTATTAGGCACCTACAGAGTCAGGAACTGACTTCAAAAAACAGTTATGTGGCATTTATTGTGGGCGGGGCACAGATCTGAGAAATTTGCCATGTATTAATACTTTTATCATGTTTTATTTGAATTCTTTTTATTTGAGAGAGAGAGTGAACATGAGTAGGAGAGAGAAACAGAGGGAGAGAGAGAGAATTCCAAACCGGTTCTACACTCAGTGAGGAGCCAGACACAGAGCATGAACCCACAACCCTGGGACCAAGACCTGAGCTGAAATCAAGAGCTGGAGGCTGACTGAGTCACTCAGTCATCCCAATATATTTATCATGCATTAAATCACTTAATCCTCAGAAGCTCATTTAAGAAAAAATTCACCTATTTTGGAGGTGAGGCTCAGGAAGGTAAAGTAACATGCCTAAGGTATGTGCATATGATTTGAGCTAGGGTTTGAACCCTGCCAGTCTTTAGAGCCCATACTCTTGTCATATGTAAGGTTCCACCTGTGGTTGTTCTCAAGGAATTATTAGTTAAATGGAAAGCAGTATCGGCAAACAAGTGCTTATGGGATTAAGCAGTGTAGTAGAATGTTCAGGAAGTGCTAGAAAGCAGAATATGAAAGGCCTGACGTTGCCTGGGGGATTTGAAAGCTCCACAGAGGACAGCACCCTTGACCTGAATTGGAAAGGACATAATTCATTGGACAAGCTGTTGTTTCCAGGGAGCAAAATATTTTAGAAAATTCTAAAATCTGTATGAAGCTGCAAGTACTTCTACCCACTTTTGTAATCTAATTAAGAGTAATTAAAGTTTATTCTTTTAAAAGAGATTCACCCTTTATGGTTGTCTAAGTAAATATTTTGCTCTCTGTTAAGTGATCCTACTTGGAAGTGTAAATATCTGCTGATGTGTTTACATGTGTCTCTCCAACATCAGAAAGATTTTTAACCCATTTTTTTCAGTTCTTGATACTAAGTATTAATTCTCTGGGAAATACGGAGTGAAATTTTTAATACAAGATAACATGTGACTTTAATTTTGTTTTGTTGCTCATTTGTCTAGCTTGTAAGAGTTCAGTTCACTCATGTTCTGGGTATGCAATGTTTACATTCCCGCCCAGCTCCTAGGGCACAGCAGAACAATCCTGAAGGCCAGAGTAGCCAATTTTCTTCAATTTTTAAAAAATGTTTATTTATTTATTTTTGAGAGAGAGAAAGAGAGAGAGAGAGATAGTAGGGAAAGAGTTGGGAGGAGAGTCGCAGGGAGAGAATCCCAAGGTGACAACACACAGCCTAACATGGGTCTTAATCTCACAAAGTGAGAGATCATGACCTGAGCTGAAATCAAGAATTGGACACTTAACTAACTGAACTACCCAGGCACCCTGGAGTAGGAAATTTTCAATTGTTTTGAAGCTTTCTAGGAATGATTGGTTATGATTTAACCAGTCTTTAGAAAGACATTTCTTTTTCCTGACTCAGAAAATTGTTCTTGGTGGGTGGGATGCCTTGGTAGCTCAGTTGGTTAAGTGTCTGACTTTGACTCAGGTCATTGTCTTATAGTCTGTGAGTTCGAGCCCTGCATCGGGCTCTGTGCTGACAGTTTAGAGCCTGGAGCCTGCTTCAGATTCTGTGTCTCCTCTCCCTCTGTTCCTCCTCAACTCATGCTCTCTCTCAATAATGAATAAATGTTAAAAATTTTTTTAAAAAAAGAAAATTGTTCTTGGTGTAGATTATTTACTTATTCAAGGTTTGGCTAGTGACTTAGTTTATGAATTTTGCTAGTGACTTAACTCGTGAAGTTTTGAAGCTACAAAGTACCTATTACTAATCAAATCTTATGTCAAAGCATCTGCTAATGTCCTTTATAAAAACAAATATCTTAAAATACCAGAGCCAGGTTATATTTTATTTTTTATTTTACTTCTGTGGCCTTCCTGAAGTTTCTCAAAGGTATACCTGGTTATCAAGACAGACACACAACATGATAACAAACTGATATTTGCCACAATGTTAACATGGCCATTTCACAGTACCGAAACAGAAGATCTAAACAAATGTATGGTTTATTTCTTCCCATGTTGACATCTGAACCAGTGGGCAGTTTAACCCTACTCTATGTGGTTTTCCAGATATTCTGGGTTTTGTTATCTTGTTCTACCATGAGTATGCCAGAGTATTCACATGACTGAACGTGGATCAGGGCACCATGTCCTCATTCCAGCTGCGGGAAGGTAATAGAATGTGGAGGATAAGCGGTTTCCTTTTAAAGACATGATGTCGAATGTCATTACATCATTCATGCTCACATCCTATTGGCCAGAATGTAGTCAGATGACCATGCTTAGTTGAAAGGAAAAATGAGGAACGTAGTTTCTCTCTCAGTGCCCAGGCATCCAACCAACACTTAAAGGTTGCATGACTAGGGGTAATTTTTCTTATATTGCTCCCCAAATCTTTTTTCTGTCATCTCTCCTGTACAATTCCTTTGTCATAAATTTGACCTTTGTGGCTTCTGCAGAGTACTGAAAATGGGAAGAGGAGACAGATGCAGGAGTTTCTGGTGTCTGCACCAGTGTCTCTTGTCACTGTGTTAGCTTTTCTTATCTAAATTTTAAAGTATCTGACTAGTGTGTTTCTGGAGTATAGCCTGATGGTGGTCCTAACCATTCCATTTTAATTTTAATTTTTGTTGATCATTATTTCCGTTAGTATGTTTTCCTTGTCATTTCCTTATTCTTCAAAGATGTATAAGTGTTTTTTAGGTATTATTATACAGGATTTATGTAGCTCTGTGAATTAAATACGTATATATGCATATAAAACAACAGTTTACTACTACTCTGCCACTGTGCTACTTTGGGCATAGTAAAGTTGATGCTATTTTGAGTTTCGATGTGCTCTGAAGACAGATGTCCCTAAATATAATCTCTCAGAGAGAACTTGCTGCTCCAGGGTTTCTAGAACACTCCCTAAAGGAGGGATTGGGGAGATTGCTCAGAAAAGAAAATGAATCACAAGCATAAATCTGTGTTATGGCCAGCTAATAATGGACATCTAGTCAGTTGACTAGCGAGATATGCCTAAGACACAGCACTGGGTGCAAAATCAAGGACAAGCTGCCAACCTTGAACAGCACAAATTTTTTCAAAATCTAGTGTCAAGTAAGAAAGCAAGATTCAAGGGATAATCTAACTTGTTATGATTATTCAATCAGTTAGCTTTGAGAGGTCCTAAATGACAACATTTAAGTTTACATTCCTGTATTTATATGCAGTATTCTATAAAAGGAAAAGTTTGGTGAAGCTGTTTTACCTACATCCCCATTAACCCTCGCCTCTTTCAGACAAGACTTTTAAAATGTTTACTTGCTTTCCTACCAAATTGGTTTGGAAATGGTTGAAAGCCTTTCAACCAGAACTACCAGGTCTTTTGAGGGCAGTCGGTATTTTGTCCCATCAGCCTAAAATAGAGACTTGTTTTTATCTGCCACATTTACAGCCGCTGTTTCCTTTTCACCCCTGCATGCAGACAACTGGAACATTTCCTCCTTGCGGCTGCCAGAAATGTCAGTGACCCAGGCTACTTTCTGAAGCTGCCATGTTTTGTCCCATGTGCAAGAGCACCACTAATGACAGTGACATCTTCCTCTGATGGGTTTACAATGAGACTGTTCAGCATTGTTCTCTTATTAAAATCATCATTTGGTGTGAGCTGTAGTTCAGCTTATGGAGTCCACATGTGCAGTACTCAGCACTGTGCCCCAGCACGTTCTTAAATAAGGGTAAAACTCTTTAACCCTACACTGACCTGCCACAGTGCGACTTCATGAGGATCCTGCTTTATGAAATCTCCTACATAGCAAAAATGCACACTAAAACAAATACTACTGAAATATTTGTAAAGGGGCTGTGTTTTTCCCTCTTGTCATTAAATGCTGACATATTTTGCACTTGCAAATCAGAAAATAGGCAAGTGACAGGCAAGTCTTTAAGAATAATTCTTTCCTGAGGCAAAAATCATGTAAAGATTTCCCTCCCGTTCCCCTGGTAAAAAAAAAAAATGTAGGATACAACTACGGGACCTTAAATGAATGGATATAATGGTACTAAATCAGTAATAGTAGCTATTACTTATTAATTGCTTATCGGGTGCTGGGCCTTGTAGCATGTTACACTGTATTAACTCTATCATTATAGCAATGATAAGGGCAGATATTTCTTTCGTTTTCATTTTTAGATGGGAAGCTGGAGCACATTTTAGAGTTAGATGGTCTAACTTGTACCAGGTCTCACAGCTACACTTATAAAGCTGAGATTTGAACAGGTGGTCTGATTCTAGAAACTTTGTGCTTAATTATCGGAACAAGGACCTGGTTTTTCCAGTCGTTTCATATAAATGCTGCAAAAGCTGTAACATATAGCCATAGGAGAGACCTGCTGTATTATCTGCTCTCCAAAGTTACTTTAGCTTACTGGCTTGGATTGTTTGTCCTCCTTCTGCTAGGTCAGCACATCCAGGGCTCATATCTCACGTCCAGTGGCCAGGTCTCAGTTCTGAAATCCTGAGGAACATATGTCACTCTCTGGAGCTTCTTGTTTCTGCAGAAAAGACTAGTTCAGGGATTTTATTTTCTTGATAGCATTCAAGGTTTTCTGCAAAGTCATCAGAGTGTTCTGCAAGTCTATTTTGAGGACAAATTCGTTGGCGTGTAAGATTCTGAAAGACCATTTCTGGGCGTTTTGATGACGTTTGTTATTGGCTGAGTTGAAGGAATATAATCTAGGTCCGTTGCTGTGTCATATGTAGCTGGGTGTAAAATAGAATGAACTATTAAGGAGAGAAGTAGGAAGTATGATGTCCTAGGCCCTTAGGGTATAAACAATGTTTTCAGTATGTTGAGTGTTTAATATTAATTAGATGCTTCTTGAATATATGAGGTTGAACCCTATGAAATAGACATTTTTGTAGGTCAAAACAGTTGACTAGCAGAAATTTCATCTATATACACACAGAAATATACACAGACTTACATGTACATATATATCTAAACGTATTTATGCTGCCAACTCAGTAGGTAAAACAAATAAACAAAGATCAAAATTATCCAGTGGAATTTTACGTAGCTTCTAGGCGATCTTAAAATCTTGCACAACTGAAATTAAAATGTGGTTTTAAGGACCCATTCTTAGGTTTCTATAATAAAGGAATGCTTTTGAAACAGACATGCGTTTGGAATACTGTGCCCACCATCATGTTCTTAAAGCAAAATTTACACCTGAAAGAATGAGACTCATTCCATGTGAGTTTTTTCTCTGTATTAAAGTCAGTAGAAACGAGTTACCCAAAGCTGACATTTTGAGTTGTTTTTACACTAGTCTGTTGAAGGCGAAACGTCTTCCTTTGGCAGGCTGATGTCTTTCAGAGGGGTTTGTGGTTGGGGGGAGGTCTGTACCACACTGATATGTATGGGTTTTTATGCTCCAGCTTTTTGACAGAAATTACTGAGGTGTGGCGTCTTTGTGCAACAAATCATGTGTCTTTCATCATTATGCACCCAACTAAAAGAAGGGCTGTGAAACATTTTGATGGTAAATAAAGGGCTTGTTTTTAAAGTGGTCAATTTTGTTTTTTTCCCCCTTTTTTTCTTTTTATTAAGGAAATAAGCAAAGTCCTGACAGAAGGTGGGATTCACCTTCCATTTGGGAAGAAACTTGAAGAAGTGTTTATGTATGGGAAAAATTGGCAGCTTTCAGAAAGATACTCTGTAAACTTTGTGTTCGCCTCATGGGGCTTGATATCACTGCATTTCTGTAGAATTTTGGAATATAAAGTAACACATATGATGGCAACACAGGTAAGACAGTTGACACAAGAATGAACAAAACATGGTTTGGGGACTCATATCTCCTATTTAACCACTGACCTTGCTGGACATTTGTCTCCTCATCAATGAGACAAGATGATTTCAAACCATGAACTGGACAGTAAGGCTGGGTGCTGGGTTTCTGTTCTTGGCCCTAGAGTCTCTGGCAGCTAAACTGGCAGAAGAATACACAAAACATTTGACCTCGGTTCCATCTTTCATAATGATCAGTGCTGCCCTTGGTATTTAAATGAATGTGATTCTACTGACTTGCTGTCATTAGGGCTCTCGCTCTGGGCTGCTTTCCAGGATTAGGTATGGATTTATGCTGATTCATCAACACTTGCTTTCCCAGATGACTTCTCTCCCAGTTTCTACTGTAGAATTGAGCAAATCTGCTGAAGTCAATGAGAATTGATTTGTTCTTTGCAAATAGGCTAACATGGGGAAATCTAAATAGACCCCAAAAATAGAACTAAAGTGTGGTGTAGATTAGCAAGAAAATCTTGTAAATGTGTAGATCATATGTTAGTTATTTTTGTGGCATATCAATAACCAAAATTTATTGGAGATTGTTTTTAAGTACTTAAACTACTTGAGCACTTATTGTTTTGAAGTACTTTCTGTGTACCATCTCGTTTAAACTTTATCACCCTGTATAGTAAGGTAACTATGATTGTCCTGAAATGTGAAAATGAAGACTCTGAGGGATTAAATTACTTGTTTAAAGTCACATACAACTACTCAGTGGCAAAGCCCAAGACTTGACCTAATCAGATTCCTGAGACCGTGCTTATAACATTGTTCCTGTCTTTGGCTAATGGCATTCTCTATTCTTCTGAATATGTGTCACCTCCCTTCTTAGGTAAGAACTCTCAACTCAAGAGTGAGAGTCTGGGGTTCTAGCCCTAAGATGTCAATCCCAAGTTAAAGGAAGTATTTGTGTCCAACATTACCATTATAAAATGGGAAAATAACACACACACACAGTTGGAATTATAGTTGCTTTTGTTGTACGTTTCTTATCAGGCTGAAATATTTATGCACCTGCTTTGAAATGTATAGAACTATGGCACAGATGGCTAGAAAAAAACCACTAAAATTGCATATACTTCTCCCATAGTATAGGGTTATTGCTGGAAAAAGTCTTCCCAGTGAAGAACTACCAATAAAATCTGAAAGGAAGTTATTTGTGACACTTCTAGGCTGATGTGGTTCGGAGATGACCTGTTCTCCTTGCCATCTTTTTTATTCACCCCCTGGCTGAGTGGAGGAAATTCCAGCCATGGGTTGAAGGTGTAAGTGACCCAAGTTCCTGAGTGATCACATAGAACCACAACTATGTTGTATTGTAACATGAGTAAGGAATAATTTTGCAATGATTCGATGCACTGAGATTTTATCTGTGATAGCAGCTGGAGTTACTTAGCCTAACTACTACTAAAGCAAAGTACAAAAGTGTTGTTGCCTCAATCTATGTCCAGAGTAAAGACCTGAAGATTCTATTAATGTCCAGCCTTTAAATTGCTGGGCAAATCATTGAATTTAACAATGCCTTATGTTCCTTCTCAATAAAGAAAATATTTCTTTCGTGGCCTTAGAGCAGTGTTTCTCAAATGGGATCAGTTTTACCCTATTCCCTGCTGGGTGCATTTGGCAGTGTCTGGAGACATTTTGGTTGTTACAATTTGAGGGAGGGTGGTCCTGGCATCTTGTGGGTAGAGGCCGAGGATACTGTTCAATATCCTACAATGCACACGATAGCTCTTTACAACAAAAGAAAAATCATCTGGCTTAAAATGTCGGTAGTGCTGAAGTTGAGCAACCCTGCCTTCAAAGCATGTCTGGAGCCACAGATACCAACACTTATAGTACTCTTGTGACATGTTGTGCCCAAGAACTGATAGAGATACTGTCCAGCCCCTCCTCTGTTGGTGTCCCATTCACAACAGGTTATTCAGTCTCAACAAGACTCTTTCAGTCCTAAGAAGCATGTTGTGGTGGAATAAATACTGGGTGGAGTAGAAAATTTTGTTTTTAAAGCTGCATTTTTTTGTTGTTGTTAATTGCTCTTATGAGTTTGGGCAAATTAACAAATCTCCTTAAGATTCACTTATTCTACCTATAAAAAAGAATAATATCACAAGTTTGTTACTACCTGCCTACCTCATAGATTTATAAGCTTTAAATGGAATAGTACACACTTAACATTTGTTATAATCACCCACATAAAACAAGCATTCAATATAAATATTCTTTTCTTTCCTAAGACTTCATAAATGTGACAAAATTACCTTGTTAACAAGATCTGAAATCATTTGGTGGAATAAATCAGAAATAATTTGCTGATGACATAATGTGCTCACCCATATATTTATATGCTGTCAGTTTATTGGTTGAATAAATAACTGGTTAAAAAATCTAAAGTTAATATTCAAACCAGCTCATACATTTCCAGTTTTAATTTCAGGTCCTTCACAACAAAGAACAGCTAAACCTTCTGTCAGTGACTTAGGGAAGCGTGACTATCCAGATACAGGTCGGAGTTCTTTCTTCTGTGGTCATTCTGGTTCTATGTAGATTTTTTACATTTTTTTTCTCTTTCACATGCTAGGCGATGTTCTACGCCTACCTCTGCCTCATGCTTTTCTACACGTGTCTCCTCATGACCTTGTATCAAGGTTTATATGCCATTGCAGAACACTCTCGTATGCTCTTTGCAATAGTTCAACATGCAGACATGGAGTTACAGAGTCTTCACCAACTTTCCTTTGACCATAGCTATTTCTGTACCAAGTGGTAACAGCACAGATTAATGCAGTCCTGAGCCTTAACGAATGGGGGTGTGCCTATCAGTGCTTGTACTATAAATGTATTTTCTTTTGCCTAGAAGATGCTGTATTTGCTCCACTGCTGTGATGTATGTTTTCAAAATAGCCTTGGAAGTTGACAGAAAAGGGATATATTTTATACCAGTGGTTCTAAATAAATATAATTTTTGTGTGGAAGCAGTAGCATGGCATACATAAGAAAAATATATAGTCTTGTGTTTGTTGGTGCTAGAGGTGGCCAGCTGAGGCTTGTATTAGCCAGGTTTCACTCAGTTGTGCCAAGAGACAGACTCATTACACCCATTCATGACACACTGCCTTTTTGGGGAACTCTGTTCTGGACTGAACACTAAAAGAATTAACAAAAGTTCTACCTAAAGTTTTTCTTTTTACCTTCAATCCCCTATATAGTTCTCATTGAAGCGTTGTCTTCTATTCTTATTTTCTGGGTTATTATATCAATTGTCACCTTATCTGTAGGAGCTCAATTCAAGGTTCACAATTTTCTCTCTTGGCTACACTGAGTGTCTTTTTATACACATGAACAGATCTTTTCCCTGATCAGTCTTTTTTCTCCTGTCTTAGGAATTGCTTGGTACTCCTGCATTGTCATCTTTCAAACACGATACACATGATAGTTATTCTTCTGCTTCAGAAGTGAATATTGAGTTCTGTGCAATTAATACCATTGCAGGGCCCTTTCTAGTATCTCTAATACATTCGGGACATCTCAGAAAAAAAAGCGCTATAATAATTTGTGTGACTTAAGAACTAATTTCTTCCATGACTTTTCAAATGACATTTTTAAATTAAGAAGTTATTAGTCAAGAAGAAAGCATTCTGGGAGATCAAGTGATTGCTTTGACTAATGTCAGCCAGAGAGAACTGGGTACTGGCTCGTTTCCGGGAGACCTGTTTCTAGCCTGGAGGGATCTGGAAGGGTAAGGTAAGAGTGATAGAACAGCAGGAGCCACTGGGAATATTTGGAGTCTTTAGCCTGGAGAAAAGTCCAAGGGGAGGCAGGAAGCTGTTTTTAGCTCTCTGAGGCAGAATTAATAAACCTGATCTTGAATTCTCCAGCTGACCAAACTAAGACTAGAGGGTACAAGAAAAAGGAGTCACAGAAATTCCAACAGCTCATTTGAGAGATTGCTTACTAGTGTCAACAATTGGATGTTATCCTTCTAGAAATTTTTCTCTGTGAACCTAAACCTACGTCTATATACATATATGCATATATACACATTTTATATCATGCCTGCCAGCATTTTAAAATGGGATCATGGCCTGTATATTTTTCTTAAACTTGGCCTCCATATAATAAAGACATGTTAAGAACTGGGACTATCTCACAGTGAAGCAGTTGTATCATGAGTAGTGAGTTTGCCATGAGAGCAGTAACTAAAATAGTGTGGGCCAGTATGTCTCCATATTTAATATGCATGCAGATCACCTGGGGGTCTTGTTAAAATGCAGGTTATTATTCATTGGGTCTGGGGCAAAGTGTGAGATTCTGCATTTCTAATAAGCTCCTGGGTGATGCCAGTCCTGGGACCCCGCCTTGAGAAGCAAGGGTCTAACTGAGCATCTCCAGGGACCCTGAGAACAGATGCCTGTCTTGAGTTGGAATAAAATACTTCTAATTTCCCTTATAACATGAACAATTTAGTTTCTCTTTATTATACATTCATAGGAAAGGATGTTGATTATATACAGTGTCTTCACTTATAGTCACACTATTACTCATCTGTTTGTTCTTATTTTCTTTTTCTCTGTTCACTAGTACAGTCTGTAACACCATTATGTTAACTGTGATTCATAACATTCTGCGTAAAAACATTGTAGTTCTTAACTTCCACTGGTTCCTTGTATCTTTATGTTGAAAAAACATCTATACATTTTAAAATCATTTCTATCTAAGTTCCCACAGTAATAGAAGCATTCTATTTATTTTTGAATTTTTTGGGAAATTTTTAAAATAACTTATTTAGGGGCATCTGGGTGGCTCAGTTGGTTGGGCATCCGGTTTCGGCTCAGGTCATGATCTCACAGTTCGTGGGTTTGAGCCCTGCATCAGGCTCTATGCTGACAGCTAGCTCAGCTGCTCACACTGCCTCTCTCTGTGTCTCAAAAATAAAAAACAGAAAAAAATAAAAAATAAAAAAAATAGCTTATTTATTTTTTAATTTACATCCAAGATAGTTAGCATATAGTGCAACAATGATTTCAGGAGTAGATTCCTTAATGCCCTTACCCATTTAGCCCATCTCCCATCCCACAACCCTTCCAGCAACATTTTGTTTGTTCTCCATATTTAAGAGTCTCTTATGTTTTGTCTCCCTTCCTGTTTTAATTTTTTTTTTGCTTCGCTTCCCTATTTGCATCTGATTTTTATCTTAAATTCCTCATATGAGTGAAATCATATGACATCTGTCTTTCTCTGACTCACTAATTTTGCTTAGCATAATACCCTCTAGTTCCATCCACGTAGTTTCAAATGGCAAGATTTCATTCTTTTTGATTGCTGTGTAAAACTCCATGGGGTGTGTGTGTGTGTGTGTGTGTGTGTATCACATCTTTATCCATTTATCCATCAATGGACATTTGGGCTCTTTTGATACTTTGGCTATTGCCGATAGCGATGCTATAAACATCAGGGTGCATGTACCCCTTTGAAACAGCACACCTGCATTGCTTGGATAAATACCTAGTAGTGCAATTGCTAGGTTTGCTAGATCGTAGGGTAGTTCTAAGTTTAACTTTTTGAGGAACCTGCATATTGTTTTCCAGAGTGGCCACACCAGCTTGCATTCCCACCAGCAGTGCAAGAGAGATCCTCTTTCTCCACCTCCTCTCCAACATCTGTTGTTGCCTGAGTTGTTCATGTTAGCCATTGTGACAGGTGTGTGGTGGTATCACATTGTCATTTTGATCTGCATTTCCCTGATGATGAGTGATGATGAGTATTTTTTCATGTGTTTCTCAGCCATCTAGATATCTTCTTTAGAGAAGTGTCTACTCATGTCTTTTGCCCATTTCTTCACTGGATTATTTGTTTTTTGGGGTCTTGAGTTTGGTAAGTTCTTTATAGATTTTGGATACTAACCTTTTGTCTGATCTGTTGATTGCAAATTTGTTCTCCCATTCTGTCGTTTGCCTTTTAGTTTTGCTGATTGTATCCTTCACTGTGCAGAAGCTTTTTATTTTGATGAGGTCCCAATCATTCATTTTTGCTTTTGTTTCCTTTGCTTCTGAAGATATGTTGAGTAAGAAGTTGCTGCAGCCAAAGTCAGAGATTTTTGCCTGCTTTCTCCTCGAGGATTTTGATGGCTTCATTCCTTACATTTAGGTTTTTCAAACATTTTGAGTTTGTTTTTGTGTATGGTGTAAGAAGGTGATCCAGGTTTATCTTTTTGCATGTTATTGTCCAGTTTTCACAGCATCACTTGCTGAAGACACTGTTTTTATTCTACTGGATATTCTTTCCTGCTTTGCCAAAGATTAGATGGTCATACATTTGTGGGTTTATTTCTGGGTTCTCTATTCTGTTCCATTGATCTGAGTATTAGGTTTTGTGCCAGTTATGTGTGTGGGGGGGGCTTATTTTGCTTTTATTTTTTTAAAATAGTTTATTGTCAAATTGGTTTCCATACAACACCCAGTGCTCTTCCCCACAAGTGCCCTCCTCCATCACCACCACCTCTTTCCCCCCTCCCCCTCCCCCTTCAACCCTTGGTTTATTTTCAGTATTCAATAGTCTCTTAGGTTTTGTGTCCCTGTCTCTCCCCAACTCTCTTTCCCCCTCTCCTCCCCATGGTTCTCCATTAGGTTTCTCCTGTTCTCCTGTTAGACCTATGAGTGCAAACATATGGTATCTGTCCTTCTCTGCCTGACTTATTTCACTTAGCATGACACCCTCAAGGTCCATCCACTTTGCTACAAATGGCCATATTTCATTCTTTCTTATTGCCATGTAATACTTCATTGTATATATATATATATACCACATCTTCTTGATACATTCATCAGGTGATGAACATTTAGGCTCTTTCCATGATTTGGCTATTGTTGACAGTGCCGCTATGAACATTGGGGTACATGTGCCCCTATGTATTAGCACTTCTGTATCCCCTGGATAAATCCCTAGCAGTGCTATTGCTGGGTCATAGGGGAGTTCTAGTGATAATTTTTTGAGGAGCCTCCACACTGTTTTCAGAGCAGCTGCACCAGTTTACATTGCCTCCAACAGTGTAGGAGGGTGTCCATCTCTTCACACCCTCGCCAGCATCTATAGTCTCTTGATTTGTTCATTTTAGCCACTGTGACTGGCGTGAGGTGGTATCTCAGTGGTTTTGATTTGTATTTCAAGCTCTTTAAGGTATAAGATTTGGTTGTCTATCTGAGTCCTTTCTTCCTTCTTTAGGAAGGCCTGGATTGCTATATACTTCCCTCTTATGACTGCCTTTGCTGCATCCCACAGGTTTTGGGCTGTCGTATTATCATTTTTCATTGGTTTCCATGTACCTTTTAATTTCCTATTTAACTTCTTGGTTAGCCCATTCATTATTTAATAGGATGATCTTTAATCTCCAAGTATTTGTTATTTTTCCACATTTTTTCTTGTGGTTGATTTCAACTTTCATAGTGTTGTGGTCTGAAAATATGCACGGCATGATCTCAACATTTTTGTACTTGTTGAGGGCTGATTTGTGTCCCAGTATGTGATCTGCCCTGGAGAACATTCCATGTGCCCTGGAGAATGTACATTCCACTGTTTTAGGATGAATTGTTTTGAGTATATCTGTTAAGTCCATCTGGTCAAGTGTGTCATTCAAAGCCATTGTTTTCTTATTGATTTTCTGTTTATATGATCTGTCCATTTCTGTAAGTGCAGTGTTGAAGTCCTCTACTATTATGGTATTATTATCAATGAGTTTCTTTATGTTTGTGATTAATTAATTTGTATATTTGGGCATTGCCACATTTGGAGCATAAATGTTTATGATTGTATGTCTTCTTGGTGAGTATGCCCCTTAATTATGGTATAATTCCCTTTTTCATCTCTTGTTACAGTCTTTATTTTAAAGTCTAGATTGTCTGATATAAGTATGGCTACTTCAGCTTTCTTTTGTCGACCATTAGCATGATAGATGGTTCTCCACCCCTTTAATTTCAATCTGAAAGGTATAAGGTAGGTCTCTTGTAAATAGCATATAGATGGATCTTGTTTTCTTATCCATTCCATTACCCTATGTCTTTTGATTAGAGCATTTAGTCCACTGATGTTTAGAGTGAGTACTGAAAGATATGAATGTAGAATTGGAGTTTCTGTGTTCTCTGGTCATTTGAGTCTTTTTTGCTTTTGGTCATTTTTTCCCCATCTTTTCTCCCCTCAGAGAGTCCCCCTTAAAATTTCTTACAGGGCTGGTTTAGTGATCATGAACTCTTTTAATTTTTGTTTGTCTAGGAAACTTTTTATCTCTCATTCTACTTTGAATGGCAGCCTTGTTAGATAAAGCATTCTTGGCTGTATATTTTTCTGATTCAGCACATTGAATATATCCTGCCACTCCTTCCTGGCTTGCCAAGTTACAGTGGATATGTCTGCTGCAAACCTGGTGCCTTCCCTTGTAGGTTAAGGATGTTTTTCCCCTTGCTGCTTTCATCATTATTTCCTTGTCTAGTATTTTGTGAATTTGACTATGATATGCCTTGTTAACAGTCAATTTTTGTTGAATCTAGTGGGAGTCCTCTGTGTTTCCTGGATTTTGATGTCTGTTTCTTTCCCCAGGTTAGGAAAATTATCCACTATGATTTGCTCACATAATGCTTTTACCTCTTTTCCTTTCTCCTCATTTTTCTTGGACTCTTATGATTCTGATGTTCCTTTTTAATGAGTCACCAATTTTTCTAATTCTTAAATGGTGCTTTTTTGCCTTAGCCTCCCTCTTTTATTCTGCTTCATTCTTCTCCACAAGTTTGTCTTCTATATCACTGATTCCCTGCTCTGTCTCATCCATCCTTGCTACTGTGGCATCCATTCAAGGTCACAGCTCAGTTATAGCATTTATAATTTCATCCGATTATCTTTAATGTCTTTAATCTTTGCAGAAAGGATTCTAATCTGTTTTCAACCCCAGCTAGTATTCCTATTATCTGGATTCTAAATTCTGCTTTAGACATCTTGCTTTTATCTGTGTGATTAAGTCTCTGACTGTCATTTTTTCCTGTTCTTTCTTTTGGAGTGAATTTCTTCATTTTTTCATTTTGATAGGGGAAAAGGAATTACTAAGGTAAAAAAAAAAGAAAATTAAAAACAACACACAAACACACACACAAAATCAAATAAATGATGCTGTATCCTAGGTGTGATTTGGTCTGGTTATTGAAAGGAGCCTGATAGATTAAAGAAAAATGGAAAGATAAGAAAAGAATAAAAAAGGAAAATACTTGAGTGTTTGAAAAAATGAATATGATGAAACGGATTAAAATGAAATGATGAAAGTTAAATAGAATTTGAAATTTTTTCAAAAAGTAAAAAAGGTAGTAGAAAAAAATTAAAAATATTTTTAATAAAAATTGAAAATAAAAATAAATTCATTTTCTATCTTTAATCAAGAATAAGAAAAGAAGAAAAAATGAATAAATGGACCAGTGATCAGCTTGCTATGTAATTGAAATTACATCAGTTTCCCCTAGAAGTCAAACTATGAAACACTTTATAGTCCATAAACTAAGCAGGCAAAGAGACTTGCGGTGTTCCTAAAGGGCGAAGTTGGCCCAATTGGGTGGAACTTAGCGTAAGGGCTCCATTCTCCACTAGATGGTGCTACTTAGCTTACTGGGGTGGATTGTTGTGGTGCTTGTACATCTGTATGCACATGCGCAGGAGGGGTGAAAATGACGTCACCCAGCTACCCAGTCTGTAGTATCAGAATTCTGTTCTTCCTGACCAGCGGTCACACACCTGTCCCTTGTCTCCAGCTTTCTTCCACTCCCTGCCTTTACACTGTTCATGACTAAGTCATCAGGTTGCCAGGCAGCATCTCCCTCCCTCCTGAGTTTTATCTCCAATGCCGCTGATTTTCCCAGCCCCTCAATTTTGAGGGACTGCAGCTTTGACCCATTCTTACCCTATGGGGGATGGTCTCACCAACAATGGCCGGGTGCCCCATCTCCCAGGAATGTTTGTGGGACTATGCTGCTGCTGCTGCCCAGAGACTGCAGCTGGGTGCCAGCTCACCCCAGAAAAAGTTCATGCAATTGTGTAGGGGTAACATTTCAGGGATTATGGAAAATCACAACACACATCTGGCACCAAGTATCCCACTGAACATCCTTGCTCAAGCAAGCACCAGTGAGTGTGGTTGCTCTCCAGTGTCTTCTGGGACCTTTAACTTTGAGGTGGCTGCACAGCCTCTACCAAATGTCTGTCCTACAGGGGAACCGCCTCTCCCTATGTGGCCAGAGGACCCTTCAGACCTCACTCTCTGCTTCTGGGGATTTACCCTTCTCCCAGAGCCAGGTGTCAAGCTGCAGAGATTCAGACTCTGCTCCCCGCTGTTTATAGAGTCTTAGTGGAATTTAAACCTTCTCCTTTCTACTTCCTCACTTTTTTTGTTCAGTCCCTTGTGTACTCTTTCTTTTCTCTCCAGCTGCTTTAGGGCATGGGGTGGGGATGCTTTCCATACTCTCCCCCTATCCCATCCTTGTCCTCTCTCTGCAAGCGAAAACAACTCCCTGCTCTCTGTGGTTTCTCTCTTCCCCAGCTCACCTCTCCACATCGGGTAACTGCTGAGTTCTGTGGTTCAGGTTTTGCAGATTGTGTTAATCCTCAAATCCATTTTCTAGGTGTACAGGATGATTTAGTGTTGATTTGGCTGTATTTCAGGGATGAGAGATGCAAAAAACCTTCCATGCTGTTCCACCATCTTGGCCTCTCTACTAGAAGCATTGTATTTACATGATGTTCCTACTAATTCTAATAGAAGGAACCAGAATTTTTTTTTTAAAAAGTAAAAACAAGAAAAAAAATAACAATGGCTAAGAACAATTAAGTGCAACTTATATGCCAAGCACTGCTTTAAGGCTTTTATATTCATCAAATCATTTAATCAATGTGTTTGATCAAATGCAGACTTTGTCTGCAGAAATAGTCATTATTACTATCCCATTTTACAGAAAAAGAAAGTGAGGTGCAAGGAAATTAAGTATTGTGCCCAACGTTACCCAGCTAGTGAATGGCAGAATTTGAGCCTAGGCTTTTGAGTTGGTATCTCAATTAGTACTAGCCACATTGGGAAAAATAAGTAGGACTTTATGAAACAAGACAGTATTATTTTATTATTATCAGGGTAATTTTATTCGTGATAACTTAGTCATGCATTTCTTTAGGATTTGAAAGCACATTTGCTGCATTTTATAAATTCTAACTTATTGCGGAATTATCTTAAACACATGGAATCTACTGGAATAACCAATTTCATGAAATAAAACTTAAAAAAATTTGTAAATGCATCTCAGACTTTTTAAGTTTCATAATTATAATTTTATCCTATTTGCTAAAAATTAAAGGCTCTTTGAGTTTCAGTATTGGCTTAACTAAAAATTTTTTTCTTGTTCTTTTTTTTGCAAAGTTACAACTAATGTCTGAAGTATTCCATACCATTCTTAAGAGGGAAATTAATTCAAATATACACTTTATTTTTTCAAGATACTTATTTTGGGAGCACCTGGGTGGCTCAGTCTGTTAAGCATCTGACTTTAGTGCAGGTCAGATCTCGTGGTTCATGAGTTCTAGCCCCAAGTTAGACTCTGTCCTGACAGCTCAGAGCCTGGAGCCTACTTCAGATTCTGTGTCTCCCTCTCTCTCTGCCCCTCCCCTGCTCACACTCTGTCTCTGTCTTTCTTCTCCAAACTAAATAAACATAAAAATATTTTAACGATACTTATTTTCTCAGTAAGTACGCTATGCTTAAGACTTAGTATTTACTCTCTAATGTTTTTTTTCTGTCAGCAAGATGGAAAAGAGTAATTACGTGGGTAGAGTGAGTTCCTGGCATGTCAAGCCACACAGTTGTCCATAGTGAGATCTGCCTGTTTCAGTACATTATGGCTATTGCTTCTTAATTACAGAGGAAGGGGAGCAGTGAAATAAGGGCAGTTAGTGTCCAGCCTGTGACTAAGGCTCTGGTGCCCAGGAAACTAGAGGCTCCAGAGTTCCGTAATGTGGAGCAGGGGGTTGGGGGGCAGTGGTGGTTCTTCCAGAGCTATTCACAGTGCTAAGAATTACCAGTGGCTGTTTGTTTCTATTTTTCAAATACTTAAATTTATTACATTTTATTAATTGATAGTACATTCACATGATACAACAATATGAAAGACAGGATTTTAATAATGACAATTATTCACAGAACTTGGCACTTCCGTAAGAAAAGCTCAAGTACCATCCTGTTTCTCCATGGGAGTACATCCTGCCCATCGTCATTATTTTGTTAATGTTCATGGCATGTACACCTTTTTTTTTTTTATCAATACCCTTTTGCAAGGAAAAGCAATAAAATGGCCCCGTACCAGGATACTTATTGAGTCTAGTGCAGCTGTGGTACAGGCTCTCTATTGTATTGATCCTCTTTGCACTTTGTGATGTGTAGTGATGTGATGGCCAAGAGCCCAATTAGCAGAGCTGAGATGAAGATGGTAAACTTGAATGTCACCAGCAAAGAGATTTTCTTTACTCAGCTGTCAGAACAAGGGTGCTTTGTTTTTTAAGTTATGTTTATTTATTATTGATACAGAGAGAAACAGAGCATGAGTAGGGGGTGCAGAGAGAGAGAGAGAGAGAGAGAGAGAGAGAATCTGAAGCAGGATCCAGGCTCTGAGCTGTCAGCACAGAGCTGGACGTGGGCTCAAACCCACAAACCATGAGATCATGACCTGAGCTGAAATCCAACGCTTAAGCAACTGAGCCACCCAGGCTCACCAAGGGCAATTTAAAAAAATTTTATTTGTACATTCATGGTTCTTCTTTGCAATATATTTTATATAAAGTGAAATGCACAAATCTCAAATATCTCCCTGAATGAATTTTGACAAGTGTATACACCTATGTAGACATAGAGTCCATCAAGATAGAATATTTGTTCTCTTTTTCTATCTTCCAGGCAGAACCTCTCCTGGCCAGCCCTGCACACACATGAATACCCAGGGACAACTATCATCCTATCATTCAGCTCAGTGTTACCTATTCTTGCCCTTCATCTAAGTGGAATCACACAGTGTGTTTTTGTACCTCTGGCTCCTTTCACTCAACCTAATGCTTTTGAGTACCATCCATGTTGCTACATGCTGTGTTACTCTTGTTTAGTGTTGTGTAGTATTTCTTCAGATTTTTTTTTACCACAGTTTGTCCATTTTCCGGTTGGTGGACATTTGGGTTGGATTGAGCTGTTATGAAAGACCTACTGTGAATAGTCTTGCACGGGTCATTTTGTGGACATACGTTTCCGCCTCTCTTGGATAATTACCTAGGAGTGGGCTCATTGAGTCATAGGGTAGGTGCTTATCCAACTTTATTAGAAATTCCCTAACAATTTTCCAAAGTGTTTGTGTCGTTTCACATTCTCACGGGCAGTGAATGAATGACCAAGAATGCTCCTCATCATAATAAGAAGCTGTCACCTGCTTCTTATGTGGGCAGTTCCTCAATCTGAAGTATCACTGAGCTGGAGAGAGTAGGAGGGAGTAACAGGCTGGGGAGGGGAGGCAATGGAATTAGAGAGCCAGTGTGCTGGAGAGGTAATTCATCCTTTCACAGCCAGCAGGCTAAGCTTATTTGCTCCCAGAACTACTGCTCAGCCCAGTGATGCCTGCCAACCTTCCATTAAGAGTTCCACCATCAGCAGACTGGCTGGGTTACAGAATTAACTCCGAGACTGGCTTTCAGCCCACCTACACCTTGACCTCATCTCTGCTTGTTCTCTCTCACACCCTCACTGCATTCATCTCCAGCTCCACAAACTCTGCCCTTCTGTTTTGGCAATTACTTGCTTGGTCCTCTTTGTCATTGAAGACTTTTTGTCACAAATGCTCCCACTTAATAATAGTTGTATAACTTTGGGCACATTATCTAACGTCTTTGAGCTTCTGTTTCCTCATCTATAAAATGGGGATAAGAATGCTGTCAGTGTTAGCAAGTTAACACAGCTGGGAATGCCTAAAAAGGCTTCTAAAAAGCACACAGCGTACGCTCAGTAAGTGCTGGCTGTTCTATTCCCAGCACAGCCCCCTCCTGCTGTACTTCTTACATATGACTGTCTCTCCACAGCCCTGGTCTCCTGAATGGATAATTCTGGCAAAAGACCCTCTTTGAAACTGCCCTAGGAATTCTTGCAAGATCCCCCCTCTTTCCAAGGTTCAACCCCAAAGTATCACTCTGAGGAGTGGTTAAGAGGACACAGGAACCATTTCTACCTCAGACTTTCAATTCCTACCAGCTTAATCTGGATTTCCTTTGGATTTCTTATTCCATATTTCCAAGGTGAAGATTAAATTTTAAGGGTTATATACTAAATATAGATCTCCATTATGCCTTTTCAGGGGGTTGACTACATCATTAAACTCTAATTTTGACACATAAAGGGCATCTTACTTTAAAACTTGTTAGCACATGTGGAGGACCTGAACGCTATTATTCTTCATTTCTGATATTCCTATGGTATTGAGTGCCTTTCTTATTCACAACAGAGAGGACTTAAACTGTCATCTAATAGCTTCACACTTTCTTCCAAGCTCCTCATTCAACTGTGTTCAGGCAGGACTCTCGCCACCTGCCTTCTATCCCCGAACCAGTCCAGCTCCTTGAGCTCATTCCCTGCTGCCTCACTACAGTGCCATGCTTGGTACCCTCAGCCTGCATGTGGACCTCCTTCCTTGTATTATCGCCCTGGGGTCCCTCCCCCGCATACATACATCCCATGCTTCTCTTCTCTGTGCCTTTACATATGGTACCCCTGTGACTGGTGAGGACCCCCTTTCACCAACTTGAAAACACTGTCAAATGCTCTCTCCCTGGTTTTGCTGTTCCCCTCACAGCAAAGTTCTCACAGAAACATCTTACAGAATTTCCCTCCCCTCCCATTCTCACCTTCACTCACATACTCCACTGAAAAGTTCTTATCACAATAACCAAAGCCCAACATCTTGTGCCCTGTTTTCATCTCACTTGGCCCAATGCTTAATTGGGGCATCTGGGTGGCTCAGTCAGTTAAGTGTCTGACTTTGGCTCAGGTCATGATCTTGCAGTTAGGGGGTTCAAGCCCCACATCGGGCTCTGTGCTGACAGCTCAGAGCCTGAAGCCTGCTTTGTGTCTCCCTCTCTCCCTGCCCCTTTTTAATGTTAAATAAACATTAAAAAAATTTAAGCAGTTGCAGCTGATGGGTCTCCTTCTTCATTGAAATTCATCCTGTAGTTTCCAGAACACCATCGTTGTTGCTTTTGGGGATAGAATTTTCTTCTCCCAGATCTTCATGGTGATGCCACTTCTCCTCATGGACTGAACTTGTTTTTGGAGACCTTCCATGTTCCAGATTTTCCTAACCAAAACAGCTACCTTCATTCACCTCCTTGCTTCACTTTTTACTTAAAACGGCAACAATACTTATCTATTCCTGACATTCTCACTTATTTATATACATGTTACTATTTCATAGGGAAGTTTGCAACTATCAAATCACACATTTGGCAAAAATGATAGCTGACATTTATTGATGACCTGCTACTTTCAAGTTACTGCATTAAGCAGGCATTAGCTCACTTAAAATTCATGATAACCTTACAAAATAGGACTTAGGCTCCTTATTATACATGTGTGGAAACTGAGGTACAGAGAAGTTCAGTAACTTGCCCTTGGTCTCAAACCTGTAAGTACCAGAGTGAGAATTCAGACCTGGCCATTCTGACGGCAGGATCCATGGTAAAAGTTACCAAAATGAAAGCCATTGAGTTATGCTGCTCCCTCAGGCTTTCTGAGAGTACATGAGAAATTTGGTGGAACAGAACATCTTCAAATGACACCAACTGGAGAAAACTAACATTTTATGTTTCCTCTGGAGCCCTGAGAATTTCAAGGTTTGGCGTTGTGATGACTTAGGAAGTCATAGATCATATGCAGTGAAGTATTCATCTCAATTTGCATTGAGTGGGGCAAGCATTTATTAAATGATAAAGTGCATGATAAGTCTTGCATAAGTCTTAGAATAAGGATATAAATTTCTAAAACACATAGTTTATAAATAAGATATATGTTGGTTTACTCATTCATGAATCATTAATCTAAGATGACCCAGAACTAGTTCCCAATTAAAACAAAATAAGAAAGATGAGCTGGTCTATAGTTTCTCTTCTGTGACTCTACTTCATCATGAAAGCCCAGGCTTTCATGGACTGTCGGCAAGGGAGAGCTGGTTGTGACACATTTTGCAGCTGAAGAGAGCAGGTGTTTCCCACCTGTTCAGTTTCGACTCCCAGGCTGAACTTTGCCTTCTTTCCACAAATCTACAGCACACTCTGTGAGCTTGTTAGCGTTCCTGTAAACTGTCGATTTGTTGCTGCCGAGGCTGCATAGCACTAAGCCAGAGCCAACCTGCCCAGAAACTATGATGTAGGGTCTAACCTGTTTCCAGTAAATCTTATTTCTGCCTCTTGAATGACTCGCTAAGGCATCCTCATCTCCCACCTGCTGCTTCTCCCCAAAAAGGAGACCAACAATTCTTGGGAAGTGTTATATTAACGACTCATAGACAGCCCCTCCCAGAATGTTTGCATTTTGAGGAAGAGGACAGTTAGGCAAATGTGGAGCCACACAAGATGAAAAGTCTTTATTATTTAGCTACAGTAGATTCTGAGGACCCTCAAATCCCAACAGGCCAGTAACTTAGGCCATTTGGGTATCTGAGGGTTGGCTTTATACAACTGGGTTACAAGTGTTGGAGGCTTTCGTTAACCTTCCCAAAATGTTCCTCTCCTCTCTACTTCCTCCCCATTCCTATAGCCACTCCCTCTTTGAGGATCTTATAAATCTTCTGTTGTGCCCAAGTTTGTAAAATCACCCAAATCGACCCAAAACAAGCACCAGAGACTGCTAGGGAGACCGAGTCACGCCTGCAAAAGCAAAGGGCCTTTATTACAAGCTTAAGTTCGGGCTCACAGTCTTGAGACCACCCGCTGGCCACGTGGAGAGAACCCCGAACAAAAGCAGGGCAGGGCCTTTTATGCCTTTGGGAGGGGGAGTTACAGGAAATGATGACAGGTGTACAGTGATCCAATCCCTGCCCCCCCCATCAATACTGGCAGTTGTGGGAGCCAATCACAATATTTGGAGCATTGACCAATCAGAGTGGGCCCAGGACGCCCCATGTGGGGTGTAACTAGGCCCGCCTCTAGAAAGGTCAAAGGTATGGGCCAGCCTCCCCCGATTGGGTGCAACAGGAGTTGTCCCTCCTTAAGGTACGTGTGCCCTTTCAGGAGAATCCGGCACCTTCCCTTAAGTACAGGGGAAGGCTGGATCAGACCTGCCGCAGGTGGGGGAACGCACCCGCCTGCTGCTAGGGGGCATTTCCACCACGGCACTGCCCTGCTACCGGCTCCAGGAAGGCTGGGAAGGCCCGGTGGTGAGGGCTGGATCGGACCTGCATCGTTACACTTCTTGTCAGCTTTTCAGACCGAAATTTACCCACCATACACGTGGGATCTGGAAAGAGCACACAGAACCTGACTTAGCAGATCTGAGGTGAGGCCATCACCAGGACGTGGGGGGCTTGCTGATGCTGCTGCTCTACCAGATTTTGCTTTACAGAGCAGCCCTTCTCAAACCTGAGCATGCATCAGAATGCCTCAAAGCTTGTTAAAACACAGATTCTGAGCCCTGCTGCAAGACTTTCTGATCCAGTAGATCTTAGAAGCAGCCCAGGAATTTGCATTTCTAACAAGTTCCCCAGTGATGCTGATACTGCTGGTGTGGGACCCACACTTGGAGAACCACTGACCTAGATTATCACAGGAAACTCTGATATGTCTTTCTGCCACCTCTGCTTTATTTTCCCACCACTGGAATTATCTATCAAAATCTAAAAATGATAATTTTGTGTTTTTTTCTCACCTTGTTTATAAAACTGCTTAATAGTTTGAGATAAGCCATTTAATACACTTCTAGACTCTGACATGTTGTAACACATGGTTAAAAATCAGCAGCCCTAAGACAGAATTTTTTTCAGGGCCTTATCTCTCTAATGGCAACTGTGAGATACAGTCTTAGTGCACTTTTCTCTGTTTCTAACAATGCCTTAAGTGGTTCTTTATTTCAGGGACTTAGGCAGATTACAAAAGCATTTGTTGAGAAGAAATAAACATACACTTCAGAATGACATCTACAAACATTTTAGTGATCCATAGCTAAGACATAATATCAACTACGAACTTGTGCTGTACAGCAGAATTCCACCGTCAACCCCCATGTCCATTGTCTTGAGAAATGGCCCATGTCAGCAAGAGAAGTTGCTCTATTCTGTTGTGACCTGAACCCGTCTTGCTCTGGTATAGTTCTGCTAAGTATCTATTGTGAGACCCATGCCATTTCGTTTCCCAGATGCTAGATGCAAGGGTTATTTGTTGCTGCTGCTATATGTTTTGTTGTGGGGATTTGGGTCCTAATTCTTTTTCTTTGAATCTGTAAATATTCCAAGTGCAGTCCATAAAGAGACTTGACTTGCCTCCAGGATACACTGCCAGATGCTGGCTTCCAGTTTTGCTAACTGATCCGAGAGATGGATTTTGTGGGTTTATTTGGTCTCGCTGTTTGTGCCAACTGGGCATGATGTCCTTAGTCCACCTTCTTTGCACACAAATACCAAAGGGAACCTATTACTCCTCTTTCTTGGATGGGAACAGTCACATTATTTATGGAGTCTGAGCTAAAATTTGATTTCCTAATTGCACGATGTTCTGGCTTTATTTGTAAATGCTCCTCCATTACTATTTTGTCATTTCATGCCCAGGTTCTTCTGGGGCTTCTGAAAGCATTTGAAGCTTTTGTGGCCTTGGTCTTCCTTTCCAAGGAACCTTGACCCTTCTACTCCAGGCACTGCCTAAGGAAGCCATAAACTCATGTGCCTTCCTACTATTGCTCATTTAGCTCCTTTCCTAAAATGCTCTCTGCGGTGCCTCCTCCCCCGGTCCCCATTCCAATCTGGTTACTCCCACACAAGCAGTCCTACCCAAATCTTGAACTGAATCTTGTTGAGCCCAATGAAAATCAGGTGGTGCATCCTCAAAAGGCAATGGACTCTAACTTGTCTGATTTTTTTTTCCTTTGGGTCTGGTTTTCATAGGAATGTGTGTGAGGGAGGAAGGAGGTATTTGCTGCAGGCGAATGTTTGAACATTCAGGCTGACTTCTGGGGAAGATGGATATGAGGGTTGGTAAATGTGGGCACAGTTGATGCAGAGTTGGCATGCTGAAAGGAATGTATAGCCCTAATGATCTCTGCTTGCTTTTTGTAAGTAAGACCTGGATCCATTAAAAGTAGAAAACTACAGTAACCAAACTGACATTTACTTTTTGGCATACATGGTACATGGTATACTCCATCTCCATATTTTTAGAGTTTTGAAAAGTAAGGAAGATTCGACAACTGTCAGAGTCAGCTCTTCCTTCACTGTTCACTACCCTCACATAGAAAAAAGGAAAGAGCTGGGCTGTTCATTTTTTTTTTTATTTGTTGACACAGATTCATTGGAAAGATTTGAAATGGATTACAGTTTGAGACTTGCATCCTGTTACTCTTTATTGTCTTTTGTTTTTTCAGCCATACGTATCCTTGATTGATACTACATATTATAATTTGTGTCAGGGGACAAATCACCATTTAGAATTGTGATGTTCTCAGGGAATACCTAGAATGTCCCTACACTTAAAAGGAGCTAAAACCTCATCAGACTGATATTTAAAAATAGCTTATTTTGGGGGTGCCTGGGTGGCTCAGTTGGTAAAGCATCCGACTTTGGCTCAGGTCATGATCTCGCAGTTTGAGAGTTTGAGCCCTGCTTCAGGCTCTGTGCTGACAGCTCAGAACCTGGAGCCTCTCTTCAGTTTTGCTCTCTCTTTCTCTTGAAAATAAATAAAAAGCATTAAAGTTTTTTTTTTAAATAGCTCATTTTTAATTACGAGCATATTACTGAATGGAAGCCTCCCTCATCAGGACTGTGAAATCTGGAGCCTTGAATAACAATGAAGTCAGTCACCTGACCAGACCACCTTTAGGGTCAATGTACCCAGACCCTATTGTGACAGGCGCAGACACATGTCCTGGACATTGGAGGGTGTTCAGCAGCAACGCCCTGCCCTCTGCCTACTAGATACCAGTAACGCCCACCAGAGTGACAACCAGAATGTCTCCAGACTCTGCTAAATGCCCAGGGCTGGAGAGAAAAGCACTGGCAGCAAAATAGCTCCCTGCAGAGAACCATCGGTCTATTGAGCATCTAAAAAGTGAGATAGGCGACAGCCCATGTTCTGAGCACATGTGTGTTTCATGTCAGATTGTGGCAGGATACACAATTTTAAAGCAGGTTTAGTTGTGTCCCAGACTTCTGGTATCTGTTCTAACAGAAAATAATTTATTGAATTTAACTTCCTGGAATTATGGAATTCCAGGAATTATGGAATTATGGAGATGGAGATAGGAACACTATTCAAATTGTTACCCACACCCCAGTCATACCCCTGACTAAGTGAATTTTAACCTTTTCCTGCTGACAGATTTCACCCTTCCAATCTTCTTCTCCAATTTGGCCTGCCCTCCCAACTCCTTCATATTTACCTGTGATCAGAGGCTTACATAAGATAAAGATAATTAAGCCAATCTGATTTTCAAGGCTTGAATAATTAATAACTATGATTTTGGCATTTTAAAAATGTTCTGTTGACCTTGTCCTTTGCTCAGTGATAAAAGCTAAATGCATCAGAGAAGGCCCTTAGCATGATAAAGATGTCATTTAGAATGTTTCCTAACATTCCCTTCTTTTTAGTTTACACGGCCCACTTTGAGCCTTCTCCCCAAATAATCATTAGTTATTATTTGAAGTATTGAACATGCACCTCCTTAAACCGGTACTGTGTTCTTAAATTAATCAAGGCAGTGACAAGCACGATTTAGTCTGGGAACTCTTAATCTGCCTTAAAGTAAAACTAACATTCGCTTTTAAATGAGTTATTAAACAAATCCTCTGACTTTTGAGATGAAAAGCATTCTCCTGTCCCAGGAGCTCAAATTGCATTCAGTTGCCTTTGAATCGCGACAAGAAGTGTGCTCCTGCTCCCAAAGAGAGGAGCAACAGTAGCAGTCATGCCCCTAAAAGCTTCTTCAGTTCCGAAAGGCAATTTCCTTTCTCTCCAGAAGAAATCAAAGAGGCAAGACAGGCATCCTCTGGACAAGAACTCAAGAAGAAAATGCTCAGCTAGGTAGAGAGCTCACTAGCTGGAGAGATAGAAGGATACAGAATGGCAGAAAAAAGTGGAATTTTAAAGTGTTTGCTGGGTGGACTAGAGACGACTATAAACAATGCCAAGAGCTAAATATAGAAACCATGGAAATAAATAGCCCTTGCTCCCTGGATAGCCTGAGCTTTCATGCTAAGCAACAAAAGCAGCTCCAAAAGGATTCCTGTGTAAAGCTATAAACAGGAAAGGATTAAGAATATGCTGATTAAGAGAAACAAACATGTTTTACCTCTGGATTTTGCTATTTATGGAATAAAAGGCAAGATTATCAGAGCAAGCATTTTGTATAATTAAAATTCTGGAGTGTCTGGAGGAAAAAAGGCATAGAGTCCATTGTCTTGAAATGTCTATTGCATAATCTGTTGCAACCTTTGAAAGGGTAGGTGCTTTTTTCTAATCATGCTTGCTCATTAGTAAAGAAACCTTGGACATGAGCTCTGATGAATGAGTAGGACTGAAATCAAGCCAGAAGGCAAAAAAGAATGAAGGGAGAGTCTAATTGGAGCTAGATGATGTGTCTAAAATATGCTCTATGTGTGCTTCTCTTTTTCATTTTCTTGGTTCAATTTTCATGGAAATTTCCATGAGTTGAATGAGACTAGGCATGGAATAGACAAAAGTCTTAGTTTATTTGCTGTTAATTTGAGACTGTGACTTCATTAGGGGAGTTGAAATGGTCCAGAAATATAAGTGGAGTGGCCCATCAAAATATTGTTATACTTAGGGTATTTCTTTCATAGATACTTAGGGTGTTACTATTAGAATGGATAGATTTAGACCTTAACGATAAGACAAAACATATGGATGATGAATTTTTAAAGTTAAACTTCAACTTAATTCACATTCAACTTAATTCTATGAAGAGATATCTATGAAATATGAAGTTTGCTTTAGTTTGAAGTTGTTAGAAGACAAAAAGGACCTGCCTCCTTAAAAAGTCCAGTGACCAGATGGTAGTTCTCACTCCATGGAGAAGGAGATGGGGAGGATCTTGGGAGGACACATTGCAAGTTTCTGTTGAAGAGGAGGTGTATGCAGTTGTGACTCAGGGATAACATTCTGGAGCAAGCCACAAAGCACTCACAAAGAGAGGGAGAATTATTCATGCAGGGACTCCACTGTCTTTTAGCAAATGCTCATCTGGTTTCTACTGAACATCCAAGTCCTGATGATACACACATACACGGAGAGAATGTTCTTCCCCTAAATAGAGGTAGCCTCCTAGCAGTTGATCTAGTATCCATTCTCCCTGTATGCTTTTCAGCCTCCCTTACAGCTACATGTGTCTGGGAGAACTTTCTTAGAGGGAAGGGCATGTGCTTTTTCAATCTTCCTTCTCTTCTGTCACCAATATAAGTTGTGTCTGATTAGCCATCTCTACTAGGAAGTAGAAACCATATGTTGACGATTGAGAAATGGTCCCATAATAAAAGCTGGGACAACCCTACCCAGACTGGACTCCTAAATCCAGGCTTTTTTTTTTTAAATGTTTATTTATTTTTGAAAGAGAGAGACAGAGTGCAAACAGGGAAGGGGCAGAGAGAGAGGTAGACACAGAGTCGGAAGTAGGCTTCAGCTGCTGAAGTGCTGATAGCTCAGAGCCTGACATGGGCTTGAACTCATGAAACACAAGATCATCACCTAAGCCGAAGTTGGTTGCTTAACCAACTAAGCCACCCAGGAGCCCCTCCAGGTTGTTTTTTTTTAATTTTAAATCTGAGAGAGAAATGAGTCTTTATCCTATCTAAACTACTGTTATTTTGGCCTTTTCCCTCCTTTTTTCTTTTTACTTTAACATAAATTAACTGATACACATCCACTATGACTAAAGTAGGATTAAAAGATATTTAATTAATATTTAGAGTGTTATATTATTTTCTCAGTTTGTGCTAAAACTAGGGCAATATCTAGGCTTAAAAACAGATATCAATCACTCAAATGTATTTGAACGTGTATGAATTGCAAAGAAGCATGAAATGGGATTTTGGCCCTCGAGTGATTTTCTTTAAAATGTAAAAACAAGACATTAAAAAAGTGTGCACAGGCACACATTCACACACACACATTTATATACACACATATGCACATGCAAAACAACGTAGAACATTCCATTGTGTAGCAGTTCAATACAATAGAACCAGTGGAGCAAGGAGGAAAAGATTAGCACACACAATAAAATTCTCAGCAGCTCAGAGGACGATGCAGCTCAGAGACTAGGGAGTCTTGACAGAGAATTACGTTTTGAAGATTAGAAGGAAAGATTAGACAGGTGACAAGAAGGGGAAATGGGATACTGTGAATATATTGTCAACAAAATGAAAGAATTTTAGGTTATCTAAATACGACATAGTTGCAGTCAAAATTCTGGTTAAAGGATGTTTTGCTAATGCTCATTTCTCTCAGTCAGTCTTGATGGATTGTGTAAGCTGCCATGACAGACCACACAGTTCCCCTGGTGGCGTTGTTCAGGAAAATTATGCAATTAAAGTCTCAATTTTTTTCTATGAAGAATGGTTACTTTGTCTATATCCACTTGCAGCTCTGTGGTCAAGGAGATGAGGTGCAGTGTGGTGACCAAATCTGGAAAGGAGGAAAGCTCAGCAGAGTGCTTTGGTTATTGCTGGCTGCACTGCTAGTAGAAATTGGAAAGTTAGAACATTTGAGAAAGTGAAATGAAAGGAGCTAAGGAAGAGGGAGAAATGTGACAAGGAGGTTTGGGAAGGCCAGGTAGAAGATTAGTACATTGAGGAAAAAATAGGGAAGCTGGAACGGGCTGTGGGAAAAGTACCAAACATGGTCCAGTTGAAGAGGGAGAGAATCAGTGAATCAAAAGAAACATATGAAACAAATAAAATTGTCTTTACCCATGATGACAAGACATTTTATGTAGGAAACCCAAAGTATCTACCAAAAAATCCAGACTCTTGATTTTGACTCAGGTCATGATCCCACAGCCTTGAGATCAAGTCCTATAGTGGGCACTGCCCTGGGTCTGGAGTCTGCTTAAGATTCTCTCTCTCTCTCTCTCTCTCTCTCTCTCTCTCTCTCTCTCTCTCTCTCTCTCTTTCTCTCTCTCACTTGGGGCACTTGGGTGACTCAGCTGATTAAGTGTCCAACTCTTGATTTTAACGCAGGTCATGATCTCACAGTACATGGGTTCCAGCCACACATTGGGCTTTGTGCTGACAGCACAGAGCCTGTTTGGAAATCTCTCTACCTCTCTCTGCCCCTCTCTGGTCCCCAGCTTGCATGCACTCTTTCTCTCAAAATAAATAAACATTTAAAAAATATAGTCTCTCTGTCTCTCTCTCTCCTTCTGCCCATCCCCCACTCTCTCTCTCTCTCTTACTTTCTCCCTCTCTTCCTCTTTCAAAAAAAAAAGGGAACACTATTCATAATCATACCAAAAATGAAATGCTTAAGATTAAATCTAACATAGTATGTCAAGGATTTTGCAAGTAAAAAATGATATAACACTGACAAACAAAGTAAAAAAATCTAAAAATAATCTTTTTGATGAAAAAGTGAAATAAATTTGGAGACATTCTCTGGTCATGGATGGAAAGGTTCAATATGGTAAAGATGTCAGTTCTTCCCAAGTGAGCTCCAGATTCAGTGTAGTTCCAATTAAAGTCCTAGAAAACTTCAAAAAAAATTTTAAAAACTTAATATATGGAAATGAAAAGAACTGAGAATAGCCAACACAATACTAAAAAGGAAGAGCAAAGTTGGAGAACCCTCTTTATCTGATTTTGAAACTTACTGTAAAGCCACAGTAATCAACAGGCTCATTCGAGTGAATGCTTGCTGTAACTGTAATTATATTCTGCCTAAGGCAGAGAACTCAATTAAGCCAGGTAAGTTGAGATATCGGAGTCCACAGTCATCTAGGGGTTTCAGTTTTGCCATCTATAAAATGGAGATAAAATTAGTTCTCACAGTTTTTATCCTTTTTTAGCTTTCCACGTATGTGTTTTCAGAGTTTTCTAGAGAAATAGAACTGTCTATCTATCTTACAAGAAATTGGCTTACATGGTTATGAGGCCGAGAAATCCCACAATATCCTGTCCAGTCAAAGGCCTGAGGACCAGGAAAGCTGATGGCATGAGAGCTAGTCTGAGAGCAGAAGACTGTTGTCTCAGGTCAAACAGTCAGGCAGAGTATGAATTCTTCCTTCCTCTGCCTTTTGGTTTTATTCAGATTCTCAGTGGAGTGGATGATGACCACTCACATTGGGAAGAGCAATCTGCTTTTCTCAGCCTAACGATTCAGATGTTAATCTCATCCAGAAACACCTTCACAGGCATACCTGGAATTAATGTTTGACCAAGTATCTGGATACACCGTGGCCTGGTTAAGTTGACACATAAAAATACCCATCACAATGTGTCTGTCATGTTCTTTGATTTGAGATAGTGTAATTGGCCTTTAAGACAAAAGGTCATATAAACCCTATATTAACTGGAGTATACGCTTATAAACGATAGGAGTCACTCACTTAAGAGTCCGGTTAATGTGTTTCTGGTCTGAAGATGGCTTTCTTTTACGTGGTAATTCAGGGACCTAGGCTCTGTTCCATGTAGTGGTTCCAGTATATCTTATGGTCTCCTTGACCACTAGATAAAGGAAGAAGAGGAAAGAAAAAGACTTGGAATTGACCCTCATTTCTTCCATTTACATTCCATTTGTGAGAATTAGTCATAGGACCCTCCTTAAATGAAAGGGGTGCTGTGAAATGAGGTTCATGATTAGAGAGTGGTTTTCTGCAATTCTCCACACTGTGCAAGGCAGAGTGTAAAATTTGGTGGAGTTAGCCACCTCTGCTTTAAGGCCTGCACCACCTGCTAATGCTGACCTGTACAAACCCACTCACCTGTGTAGAGAAAAGTATGGCGACATTATAATACAGTCCTCTTTGGTCATCACCAAGTGTAATGGTGACAAGACGTCCTTAGGTTTGTATGCCTCTTCAATGGTTTAATAATAATTCCTTCAGAAAATGTTTTTAAAGCATGTGGGAATGCTTATATATTACCAAAATAATATTAAGAAAACCACTAGTTACATACAGTCACAAGATTTATATGATCTTTCAGGTAACAAAAGAGCCATTTAATGCTCTATTTTTCTTAACTTAAAAATAGAATTGCAGAGGGGTGCCTGCATGGCTCAGTGGGTTAAGCATCTGACTTCAGCTCAGGTCATGATATCATGATTTGTGAGTTCAAACCCCATGTAGGGCTCTGTACTGACAGCTTGGAGCCTGGGGCCTGCTTCAGATTCTGTGTCTCCCTCTCTCTCTGCCCTTTCCTGCTCAAACTGTCTCTGTCTCTATCTCTACCTCTCAGAAAAATAAATAAACATTAAAAAACAGAATTGTATAATAGATAAGAGATAAAATGAAAAACCTCATGTCTGCAATTTGTTTTACTTTGTATTTGCATGGATATATTCTATTTCTCTCTGCTCTTATTTTCTCTCCTAGCTTCTCAATTTTTAGTAATTCATATATTTTGTTTAAAAAATAGCATCTGATAGTCATAAACATAAAATATTTTCTTTAAATAAGATGATATACTTTTCATGATTGCTTTAATGTAAATATGACTGTTTATAAGTAAGGGGACTATTAAGAAGCAGAAAGCCTCTTGATTTCAGCTCAGGTCATGATCCCAGGGCTGTGGAATCAAGCCCAGTTGGGCTCCATGCTGGGCCTGGAGCCTGCTTGGGATTCTCTCTGTCTTTCTGTCTCTCTCCTCTCCTCTGTCTCTCTGTCTCTCTCCGTCTCTGTCTCTGAATCTCTCTCTCAATCTCTCTCCTCTGCTTGTACATGCTCTGTCTCTCTCAAAAAGTTTAAAAAATAAAAAATAAAATTTAAAAAAGAACCAGAAAGGGGCGCCTGGGTGGCCCAGTCGGTTAAGCATCCAGCTTCAGCTCAGGTCATGATCTCACAGTTCATGGGTTCAAGCCCCATGTTGGGCTGTGCTGACAGCTCAGAGCCTGGAGCCTGCTTCAGATTCTGTGTCTCCCTCTCTCTCTGACCCTCCCCTGCTCATGCTGTCTCTCTCTGTCTCTCAAAAATAAATTTAAAAAATACATTAAAAAAAAAGAACCAGAAAGCCTGGCAATTCTTTCCACATGCTATCTTTTACCAGTACATAAGTATCCATCCCAGTGGTACTCAAACTTCAGAGTATATCAGAATCACCTGGAGAATTTTATAACAGACATTGCTGGGTTCCCCTCTAGAATTTCCAATTCAGTAAGTCTGGGATGGGGCCCAGGAATTTGTGTTCCTAACAAGTTCCCAGGTGATGCTGATGCTGCTGTTCAAGGAACCCTACTTTGAGAACCACTGATGATCCGATGAAGTAACACCAAAAGAAGTGATGATAAAGGTATCATATCCATGCAATTTCTCAAAGGTTGGACTATTTGATGTGCCCCAGCTTTTGTACTAAAAAAAAAAAAATAATAATGCCGAAAGACATAAAGTGCTTAAGACTCAAGTTAATTTAATTCCATAATCATAAGGCAGTGTAGTACCAACTTTAGTACGTGGAGACTTCTGTACTTAATTTTGACTGACCCACATAGAGCAAATGTGATTCCTCTGACTCAAAATTGAAAACCCAGATAACCTAGGTCGTGAGACACAGTAGGTGTTTATAATGGGGCTAAAAGAAGACAAATTGGTTATTTGAGTGATAGGAGGGATTAGACCAAAGGTGTATAGGGAATAGGTCACTCACACATTACAGAAAGCAGCAAGAAAATTACAACATGGAATATTTTCACTGACCATGAGTCCAGGATCTGAGCTATACAAATTTAAGAATTTTGTCCTGGGTATTTACTTTCTTAGAGAGGAAGCAATTCTGAGGAAGATTTATTTGTAGGGTTTACTTTTATCTAACAAGAAGAAATATATTGTGCAATAATGTAAAAAATCATCTGTCCCTTGAATGTTCAACATTTATGTTAAGGACTCATGCGTTATTTATTTAGAAAAGTATATACCCAGGGATAGTGAAGTCAAAATTTAGACTTCATAAGAGGTTATGAAATTCAGTTGTTCTAGATTCTAGAGAATAAATTAATTTATCATAAAATGAAAAATTGTGGAATGAAGGGAGAAAAGTTACAATGGATTCCATTTTGAAAGTATGGAATCTGGTAAATAGGATTCACTTCCAAAGATGAACAATGATGTTGACCAAGATTGTGATTCTTTGAGATGACCTGGAACAAAATCCCTCACACACCAGGAAGATCATTGGCAAGCAGCTAAGGAAGCTAATGATTATTTCTTCTATTTTGCCTTTGATGAAAAAGTCTAATACAATTATTTTTTTCTTAACTCTATTTACAAAAGAGGCATTAAACATGAGAATGTCTTGATTCGAAGGAAGAAAAGGATACAAAGAAACTCTCCTCAGCGTTTTGCCAAAGACAGTTTTATTTTAGGGCAATTCCACTCTCAACTGCTTCTTATTTATTGTCCAAGTTAATATTTCAGAAAAGTTATCCAAAGATTAGCTTTTATGATTGTCTTTCTTTGCACCATTCTATGGCTTCTGTGTGTTTTCAGAGTACTCTTCTGCTTTGAGAAAGTGAAGTTCATGTGTAAGCATGAGTAGAAACCCAAGGTCAGCACCCTCAGTTTTTCAGGGAATCATCTTGCTACAATGGCCATCATCATCAAGCAGCAGCCTTGGCAGCAACCCTCAAGAGGTAGAAGGGCCCTGGGGCCCTTCTCTTTCTTTCCCTCCTTCCCCACTTACACTATCTTGTGTTTCTCCTTCCTACCCTGACTCCATATAGGAATGGCCAGCTTATGAGATGTTCCCAGGGTGTTGGCTTTCCGTGTACTCTAGTGCCATAACATCGCTAGCTAGGAGAGATGGCATGCCCCTTTGTTCCTCCTTAGCCACCTTCCTCCTGTCCTCTTTCCTTCCTTCCTTCCTTCCTTCCTTCCTTCCTTCCTTCCTTCCTTCCTTCTTTCTTTCCTTCTTTCCTGGAATATCTTTTGACATATATCAGAAAAGTATAGACTATTATAGAAAACAATCTTTTAAATGCTTTTGCCTTATTTGTTCATCTTACCTAAGAACCTACTTAATTCATCTGCTTTTATTTCCAGGCTGCAGTTTTATTCAATTTATACATTGGTCTATCTGTCGTTTGCACTGGCATTCTCTTTCCTTAACTCTGTATTTGCTTATTCTTATTTCAAATTTCCTGTCATTGAATTTTTTGCAAGATTCCATACTTCTCACCAACTGATAGAAATAAGCTTCACTGTGTTGCCACCTTGCAACCTTTTTAATGGAGGTAGTAAATGGTTGATTCCCTCAGGGAATTTTTTGAGAAAGTCAAGACCAAGATGTATTAGAAGGAGATAAATGTCTTTTATTAGTTGTCTTTCTTTGCTTTGTTCCTACCTACTGTTCTGAAGCTGAAATTGGAGTAAACATAAGGCCTTGTAAAAGAGTTTTTACAGGATATTTTCCTTCTCATTGTAGTACATTTGTGAAGCATGTAGCTATATTACTTCTTTGTTCTTTTTTTGGATCCAAGTTCAAGAATTTCAATAAGATCATTTGCTCAAACTTGACAAGTAGCCCACTGCCCACCTCCCAGATCTGTACAGATCTTTTTCTGGTAACTTAAAATCGTATACTCTCTCTTTAAAACATTTCCCTTTTTAATAAACTCACAGAAAGGTCATAAAAATTCCCTCCTTTCTACATTAGCAACTGAAGTCTTATTTCTGTATCGACAATTTTAAGTCTGAATTTCATCCCTCTCCTCTACATCTGGGCCAACTCTGAGTTAGTCCAAGATTCTTGGTGGGTAAGCCTTCTGTAGTCACTTGACTTGTCCTTGACCTTCTACCTTGCTGTATTAGTTTGATCTTTTAATGATTACCAGGTCTTTTCTTTCCCTTCTTCCTACAGGTTTTTCCTCTCAAGGACTGTAACTCTTCAGTTTCACAGGCTTTCCATATGTTGTCTTTCAAATCTGTCCTCATCTCACTCTGGGTCCAACTCTTGATTGTGTTTCGTTTATTCCCTCTCCTTTCACAGAGAGATGGTAATTCTAATACTATTTGTGAAAATGCTTAGAAAAGTGATGCTATTTTTATGAATGCTTTGTGAAAAGTCATCTTCATTCATTCTTCAGTAATGTTTTGATGAAATTATGAAATGAATCCTTTTTATTCATCTTTGGAGTAAAGTTTGTGTGTTTCCTTAGGAATTGATTTTTAAAAAAGGCTAGAGTAGTAGGTGGTTGAAACTGGAATAAATCTTTACTAAAATGAAAGTGACCTAAAATGTAGTGGTTAAGAACATATTTCTTTTTAGCTCTGAATATGACAAAAATGAACTCTGGTTTGGGAATTAGGTAAGCTGATGCTTTTTATAGTTTCACTTCTTTTTTTTCAGAGAAGAAATACTTCTCATTTAGAATCAGGCACTGACTCTTGATTATGATGTGGTATGACAGGACCTTAGGGAAAACTATTTGCACATTAAGTTGAATGATAAATACTCTTATGTCTATTTCCCAGGAAATAGTCAAAGTATCCTAAAATCTGATTAAGAATAATACCAGATAAAATACAGTGTACAGTGACTGAAAACGCTCTGAAAGAATGCTCATATAGTGGATTTATCATAATGGATATGACTATTTTTACAGAAAATTTAAGAATTCCAGAAATATACAAAAATCTATCAAAAGCCAAAGACAAGGATTAATATAAAAACGTGATTTTTAAAAACTGTGATTCAGAATATTTTTAAGTTTAACATAATTCTATAAGTTGATTATTTGTAAATGGCAGCTGTGTTAGGTCATATTCTCCAAACAGACCCAAAGTGGTTGTTTGTAAGAGATTTATTAAGGAAGGACTCCTAGGACACAACTAACAGAGAATGGAGGAAACAAGAGTCAAGAGGAAGAAGCTAACCAATGATGAGCTTTGAAGTGAAGTCCTTGCCTCAGCCTTGGAGTTTGCTTTTGCCCTAAGGCAAAGTTGCTGGGCTTTTATGTTCCTGTAGCTGGTTGTCATGGGCTATGAGCTCTCTGAGGGGTAATAGTCTCCCAGGCTACTTTGTGCTCTCTCTACATCTGGGTAAGTGGCTCCAGGAAGCCAAAGGTAATCAAAGGCCATATAGCTGTCAACTGTTAGGAAAGAATTGTGCAAACATTGGTGGGGTGGTGGTGGTGGTATTTAGCCAGTTAAGGGGACCAGCAAGGATCCAGGTGGGCATCAGAATTTTTAGAGGAGCTTTATGAAAATGTTCTGACTAACTGGAAAATGAGCCTGGATTTAGTGAGCTTTTTCACTTATTTATAGTTCATAATATGAACAGCTAGCCTAATTTGTGTACTTGCATTAGTGTTGAAATTGATCAACAATTGAATGAAAAGGAGTTTACTTCTGATGAATTTACAGCATGAGGCAGGACATTGGGGATGATTTGTTGATTAACTCAGTGGATGTTCTGCTGGGGAAAACCCTCTCCATTAGACATATCCAGGTCTTATCTTCTGATGAATTTACAGCACAGAGGCAGGACATTGGGGATGATTTGCTGATTAACTCAGTGAAGGTTCTTCTGGGGAAAACACTCCCATTAGACATATCCAGGTCTTATCCCTACTAATTAGCATGGGGAAAAACTCAGTTGGATTTCTTTGTCTTACCAGAAAATCACAAGTGACCTGAAGAAGCAAGTCTTCTTTGAAAAGAAAAAAAAAAAAAGTGACATATTATTGCATACTTGTCAACTTAAAATATCTCATTTTGGAAGCTAGATGAACTCTGCATATTCTGGATGTCCTGTGAGATTAAAAGGTCATGACAATCCTGTGGTTGCTGCTTTTGTAGCATCCCATGAGTTCTGGTATATTTTGTATTCATCTTTGTTTATCTCAAGATATTTTCTAATTTCTCTTTTATTTTTTCTAAGACCCAATGGTTTTTCAAGAGTGGTGTTTAATTTCCATGAATCATAGTTTTGAGGTTTTTTTTTTAAGCCTTAGAATGTCCTTGATGAAGCAGTAAAAATTCTATTAATCCTCAAAAAAATCTTGCAGTTGCTAGTACATGGGGAGGAGCTTGGCAGGATAAAACACAAATCTTTAGGTGGAAAAATATGTGATATATGTTGGAATAAATAGCTGAAGGAGAAAAATCAGACTATCTGCATGTATTTTACCAGGTGGCTATCAGGAAGGCAAGAATAAATACCATTTTCACATACTCGGCCATCACAGGAATACCATGAGAGTGTGATTAAAGAGAAAAGGGGCTTGGGCACCTGGGTGACTCAGTTGATTAAGCGGCTGAATTCTACTCAGGTCATGATCTCATAAAGTGAGATCAAGCTCCGTGTTGGGCTCTCTGCTGACAGCTCAGAGCCTGGAGCCTGCTTCAGATTCTGTGTCTCCCTCTCTGTGTCCCTCCCCCTCTCGCACTGTGTCTTAATCTTTCTCTCTCAAAAATGAATAGATATTTAAAAAAAATTTTTTAAAGAGAAAAGGGAGAGCGGGGGGCACCTGGGTGGCTCAGTCAGTTGAGTGTCTGACTTTGGCTCAGGTCATGATCTCGCACTTTCTAGAGTTCAAACCCTGCATCGGGCTCTCTGCTGTCAGTGCAGAGCCCACTTGGGAGCCTCTGTCCCCCTCTCTATGCCCCACCCTGGCTTGCACTCTCTCAAAAATAATAAATAAACATTAAGAAAAGAGAAAAGGATATTTCAGTTGTCAGCCCAGATGTGTCATGCATAGGGTTGAATCAACACATCTGGAAATAGGCCAAGCATCTTTAAATCCTCCCCTTGACTTTATCTAGTCTCTAGGATCCAAAGTGAAAATCACTGCTTCAAATCTATAGTGATATTGATGGTACTGCTTAACACAGTAGTCTGAAGAAGACTTTTTCAGTTATATTATCAGATCTGTCATTGCTTATATGACTTCAAGGCAGTTACTTTTTACATGGATCTAGACAGCATGTCTAGTGTCCTGCAGACTGTTCTACAGTAAGCTCTAGCCCTGGATAATTTGCCTTTTCTATGGGCAGTTGCTGTCTTCATTTAATATCTAGGACATGGGTTCTCAAATTCCACTTTGCATCTGAATCACCCCAAAGCTTAATTAATGTACAGATTCTGGGCTCCACCTCCGAGGTTCTGATTCAGCTATGGAATTTACATTTTTCACATATTCCAATGTGTTATTGATGCTGATAGTATTCTAGGGACCACAATTTAAGAACCACTGATCTAGGGAAATGGAGGAATTTAATTCATATAAGCAGATAGGTGGTATGCTCAAATATTACATTAAAGTAAGGTTAAGCGACTAAAAGCAGCTTGCACTACCAGATAAAGAGCTTAGCTAGCTGTTCATACACAGTGAAGTAGGTGTAGACCAGAGATAACATTTTAGATGATTTAAAGGAAAAATCTGGTTACATGTACATCATCTGGACTTTTCAAGTGGAAACAGCTTGTGTGCCTGATTAATCTATATCACTTCCATATTTCTTTTCAAGTGACTTTTTATGAAGATCAGATTGTCTGCTCCCACAAAATATCCAAAAAGAGAGTTTTAAGCATTTATTAAACTATTTGCCAAATATGATGGATATTCTTTCTAGTTAATCTGATTAGCCTGAAATGAGGACTTTTGCTGAACACAGGCATAATAGAAAATGCTGACAATGCAATTTTTATCATTGTAATCACAATTAAAAAAATATCCTGAGTCCTTAACCAGGATATTTTTCTGTAAGAATGTGGTGAATCCCTCCATGTCTGTTAATAAATAAGAACTAGGAAAATAAAACATATTGGTTAAAAGCATCCAATATATTCCTGATTATATTCAACTTTAGAGCATATACAGATTTTCCAGTGATTATGGAGAGGTTTTTCTGGGGTTTTTTCATTCATCATTTTAAAAAGTTTTGAGGAGTACTAATGCTCTAGAACCTCAGAATCATGTGTGGCATTTTCTGTCCCTGCTTCACCCCATCCATGGCCTCCCTCACCTGACCTGCTTAGTCCACAGATGCATTAGATTATAAATGCATCCAGTTATAAACATAAATGTTGTTAGAATTGCTTTGTTAATTTTATATCCTAATAAAGCTTTGGTGCTATGGGTACTATTTTATGCTTACTTGCATTAGCTTTCAACTTAAGCAACTTTTTATTATTACATGAATATATAGAAGTTTCTCAGGAAGCTAGAGAAGGAAGTAAGAAGGAAGAAATTTGGCTCTTCCGTAACCAGGAGCTGAACTACCTTTTGGGTTATCTACAGAAAAAAAAACTAGATATTTGCCAATAAATTTCACACTGCCTCATGGGGACATAGCCTGTTAAAATTAGTGCCATTCTATTTATCATATTTTTTCTTGTACATGAACAAAACTATGTTCTTTTTGAATTTGACATCACTCAGTGAATGTTCCTGCTATTTTGTCAATACTGAAAAATAATTCTTTAGAAGAAAAAATAGGTCTAGGAGAATATGGATTCTTCTTTCCATTCTTTACTCAGTCTTGGTGATATTGGATAATTGATATGTTTTCTTTGGGTCTCAGTTTCCTAATCTGCAATCTGTCCCAGCTCCATAAGTTTGTGATTCCATTAGAGTAATTGCTTCCTGTTGGACATATTCAAAAAAGATGACAGTATTGCAGTCATTTTTATGCTGGGTGGAGTGCCAAGATAGAATTCATTTACTTCCCTTTTTAATTAAGTACACTAAAATATGGAAGCAATGGGAGCAGTATATTTGTTATCCACGGCCACAAAACAAATTACTGCAAATTTAGTTGCATAAAACATCAAACATTTTTTATTTCACAGTTTCTGTGGGTTAGGGTGTCACCTGCTTGGGGCCTTACAGGCTTCAATGAAGGTGTCTGCTGGGCTGTGTTCTCATCTGGAGCTGGAGTTCCTCTAGCAAATTCATTCAGGTTGTTGCCACAATTCTGTTCTTTATCATGGTAAGACTGAGCCCCTTAACTCTTAGAGAACTTCCCTTTTCACGGGCAACACACAACACAGGAAACAGGTGAGCATCTTGGCTGCTTCAAGTCTTTCACTCCTAGATCCTCTTTGGAGAAACTCACCCAGGATACCTCTCTTTGGTTAAGTTTAAATCACTTGATTGAAGACTTTAATTACACTTGCAGAATCCCTTTGCATTTGCCATATAAAGTAACATCATTAGGAGAGTGATAGCCCCTCCCATGTTCCATGTTCTGTTGGTTGAAAGCAAGTCTTGGGTACTGATCACATTCAAAGGGTGGAGATTGGACAAAGGCATGGATCAGACTACAGGAATCATGGTAGCCATCTAGGAGTTCTGCTTGCATCAGGTAGGCAAGATGATGAGATTTGTGATGCCATTGTAAAACTCAACAACAGTTGTCACTCAACCTTTCCATCAGTCCTCTCATGTGCACAATGGGAGCTGTAATTCTCAGGTCACAGTGGTATTGCAGAGACTGACGAGATAAGGTATGCAAATATTATCTCTTACAATTCTTAACACATTGTTGGTTGTCCATTGTTATTAGTCATGATTACTATTGCTATTGTTAGTATATTATTTTGACTTTCCCCCTTTAGTGATAGGAACCTCTCATTGAATCACTGTAATTTTTCAGTTTTTATTTTATTGGCTCAGACTATGTCAGTAGTTAAAATATGACACACATGAACTATCTCATTGTTTTTTCCCCAATTTGGATATTAATCTAATTTTGCATTTAAGTGTGACACACAAAAGTGAAAATCTATTTTTTCCAGAAGTGGTCTTTCTTATTTTAGTTTCAAGGTTTTATAAAATATCTCTATGGTTTTAGGTTTTTAGATGCTTTTTCTTTTATTTACGTTCTGTTTTTCTTCAAGATGCATTACCTATCCATTTTAGCCTTTTCTACTAGCAATTTTCCTTTATACCTGAAATGGGAAATGTCACAAGCATAAGACTTTAAATGTATGCACTAGTCCTTTCTTGTTAAGTGGAGATCTTAGTTTAATACCTCACTTGACTTAATAGCAGCCCAATGAACAAGGTGCTGCTGGCATCTGCTTTTCTGTTAGGCAGACAAAGAAACAAGGCACAGACATCTGTAGTAAGGGGCTTAATAATGCATAGATTACAAATGATAATTCTAAGAGACAAGTTTTCTGCTCTCTAGTTTTGACATTTTCCCCATCTTAAACCTAGATTTGTTTTAATAAAGAACCAGATGCATCATTTTTCTCGTTTCTCTGTTCTTGTTGGTTTTGATAACTTGTGTACTTCATTTCCATCAGTGGTTCCTACACTGAGGCTTCAATATAGACTTTGGAGAAAAAAGACAAAAATAAAGACTAGAGAACAAAGAAAATAAGAGAGTGGGAGAGAGTGTGGGGATTTTTTCTTTTTTTTGAGAGGTACACTACACAGATTTTTCACTCCCTCAGAAATGGAATAAAGTTAAGGAACAAAGAATTGAGTCTGCTTCATCTGCTTCCCTTTAAATTAAAACCCTTCATTAAAGGATTCCAAAATAGTTTTTTTTTTCTTTAACATTGGGCATTTTAGGGAGGTTTGACAGTCAATAAAACATATTAATGTCTTCTACTTTTGGTAGATCGAGGTTGAACAACTTAATGAATATGCTACATGTGGAAGTATCCATAATCACCCTCCCCACATGCCCAGCCGTTAATATCTTCCCTGTAAAATGTTTGTGACTGTAATTGCTGCTCTGATTATATATTGTGTGAACTTCAAGTACGTTATTATATTGGGTGACTAATGGAATTTAGTGACAATGCACAGAAATTGGTATTCTGGAACAGAGTTGGTTTTTAAAACTGTATTCTTTCCTGAGTTTGCAGTGCATTTCATGGCTCATCTACCTCACAGTGGGTTCATGGCTGATGGATTGAAACCTTTTGGTTGAATAGTAAACATCAGAAATAATTTGGTCTTCCCTTAGCATTTCTCATCACTCATTCAAAATATCAAAAATAAATCCTTGATTGTTGTTAATTCACTTACATCTGTGGTGACAAAGGGAGAAGGCACATCTGTTGACACTTTAGTGGATATATGGGGGTGGGGGTTCCTAGGAGTGTGGTCTCCAAACTTTTCAGGGGGCCACTATGTGCCTTGGTAATAAAGCAGGTCTACTAGTCCATCCTTCCTTTACTGGTCAAAGTAGTCCACAGGCCTTTGGGGACCCCAATCCCCTTTCCATTGTTGGAAAGACTTAAAGGTGAAAGAGAACCAATTTCCTTGTTTTGCTTTTCTAAAGATGTGTTTAATGTTATTAAGTGTAAAACAAAGGTTATATAGCATAGCATTTTCAGCAAACATAGAACAATTTCAGTGATTGCTTGAATTTTTTAACAGAGACATTTGCTTGTATAGGGTGAAATTTAATGCTAAGAACACTTATTAGAGTAGGCGTCGATGCTATTTTTCATTCAGTAGCTTTTCTTCAAGTAAACTGAAGCCTAGATTATTCACCATGAGGTTTTGCATCCAGTAGGTAAAATATTCTTATTTCACGCTTCTCTGTATAAAGAAATGACAGATGTCGATTCTTCATACAACATATTATAACATGTAAGTAACGTATAATTTTATCAGTCATGTTCACCTGGAAAGCCTTCCGTGAATGAGTATGTATCAGTGCTTTGAAAAGCATTGATGTGGTCTATGGACTGACAGCAGTCATCACCTGAGAGCTTATTAGAAATGCAGATGCTCAGGTCTATCCCAGTCCAGCTGATCCAGAAACTGATGGATGGTACCCAGCCAGTCTGTTTTAACAAGTTTTCCAGATGACTGTCATGCAAGCTAAGCTTTGAGAGCCATGGGCATAGAAAGTTTTATCATACTCATTTTATAGATGATACAGTTGATGCTTGATGTGTACCGTGATTGATTGGATACATGACTGGTTAATTTTAGGGCCCTTCCTCAAACTCAGGTTTTCTACTTAAACATCATGTAACCTTATTCTCTTAATGAGTAAAAGAGAGTGAATTCCATAAAGCTGGAAATCAGTATCTCTTAAATGAACCAAGAAAGGGACCATTTCACTGCTTTCTAATAATGAGAGAACATTGTTAAAACTATTAACTTGAGCAAATTAACCTAGAAAAAGTTTTAATGACACAAGCAACATTTTTGTTGTCCTGTGCATTGGGTTCCTCATTTTCTTTTTAGTAACGGAGAGAATAGGATGTAGTTACACCCCAGCGGGGGTAGCTGTTGCATGTTAATACAAGTCGGAGACGCCATTTTAATCATCGCTTTCTACTCGAATGAGTCCATTGGACAGCTTTTCCACCTGGGTCTTTCCCATGCCACATTACCCACAGTGATAGTGCCCTGCGGTGGTTTTCCTACACACACAATTTGACACGCAGGCGAGAGAAATTTCTTAGTCGCTGTGGTATCGGAATGAATCCCCAGGGCAGCTGGTGTTAAGTACCCCTCTGTGACTTGGGGAATGAACGTTTTCTCTTGAAGTGAAAGTAGAAAACAGTGTTCATTATCTGTAATATAAAAGTCTGTATAATGACTCCTGCTAAGATCTAGTTCTTTGTGAACTCGATTTGGGCTTTGTGTGTATAAACAAATAAGTAAAGTTTAACACTGTTGTTTGCTCAACTGGGAGGAATATCCTTTGATAGAAAACGTTGATATAAAATGAGGTAAATGTGTTACATTTGTATGTGTGATTTTATTCTGCATACTGGAAAACATCATGTAACATATATGGAAAAGTGTACCAAACATAGATGTCAGTGTTTTATGAATAATATTAAAGAGGACACACATGTAATAACTACCAAGTCCCAGGCGTTTGTGATAACTGTCCACTCATCCCTGCTGAGTATCTCCTGGGGCTTATAGTTTTCTGCACACTATTCCTGCCTCTGTGCATTTGCACCTACTGTTTCCTCTTCCTGTAATCCTCCTCCACCACCAGAACACAGAATTATAAGACTGGTAAACTGTTTCTCATCCTCGAGTATTAGCTGAAAAGATGCCATAGCCCTTTGTAGCCCATGTCTGCGATGCACTTTGAAATGTCTCCTTTAGAATATAATAATTGGTTTTGTGCATGAGCAGCTCAGAACAGCTGTTTTCTGTATTGTTGGTGTCGTTCCTAAGTACCAAGCCAGTACCTGACACATTGCAGCGTTTGACAAATAACATGCCAGTGAATTAACGACTAGCATTTCCACTTGGACGAACCCCTCAAATAAACATCTCCAAAATGCATTATCATTTTGCCCAAACTTCCAAGTCCCAATGGGGAATATGGAAACCTTAAGGCAGTTTATGACTCCTTTCTTCTGTTTAGGCAATTTTACCTCCATTATGGCTCTCATCTTTCTTCCCATTACCTCTACCTTCATTTGGTCTCCTGTCTCTCAAATGTCCCTTGGTCCTGGTCTCTGGTTGAAGCTTCTCAAGCTTGATTCTCTTCCTGCTTCTCTCCTTCCAGCACATGTTTTGGTTGTCTTGCAGTGGAGATGAGAAACCCAGCCCAGCTCTTCCATCTCCTCGAGTCTGAGGACTTTCTTATGCATTTACCTAAGTGAATCATTGAGTCCAGCATTGATGCCATTCTTTCCTAACTCTCGTAAGGTGATCTTCAATCGTGTGGATGGTACAGCCATAGGGAAACTGTGGTACCAGATCTTCTGTCCTGCAAGGTCTTTGCACACCCTAGGGTTTGGGAAGATTTCCACAGTCACACCTGTCAAGGAATGGGTTAAGGGATCCACTAAAATGGAGACAAGCAAACTTAAAAGGCCAGGGTGCGCCAAGGAAAAGAAGGCACTGTTTCTTGTGAAACCAGGGCTTCACAGACAAGTACGTTGGAGGCACATGCTCTGTTGGATGTGCTGTGTGGGTTTTCATGCCAGTGGACAGACTGCACCTGCCCTCTGTGACTGCAATCATGAAATCAACCTTAGGTGCAGGAAAATAATCAGATCCTTCTGCACTGAACATTTTGAATTGGTGGCAGCTATCTGAAGGAATTGTTTAGGAATCCAAGCTACGAGTACTTGGAAGTGTTGGGCCCATAAGAAATTACACCCACTCCCATTTAGAGGGTCTGAGCAGCAGAATGATGATGCAATGCCTCCTGCAAAAAGAAGGGGATTAGATGCCTGCATACAACTGTCTTATTGTCAGCATGAATTCGATGGATGATGTTCATCGTGGTGCAGTTCCATCCTACTGGTGTAGAGTCTACTGTTAACTTGGTGATGTGCGTTGTCACAACACTCATGGCTCAGTGTCTTTAGTTGGACTCTTAAGATTTCCATCCTTTTGCTCATATCCCTTTCTGTTATTATCTCCCATGACTTTTCTACATATGCTCTATGCCCCAGTAATGGAACACTGGATGTTGCTCATGAGAATCCCCTCCTACACTGCCATTACATTTTCCTTGTGTTGTTCCTTCTTTCTGGATGCCTTTCTATCCCTTTCCCCCTCCCTACCCTTTCCCCCTCCCTATCCTTTTCCCCCTCTCTTGTCTTATGCATTTACATTTCTTTACTCCCCTGTATGATGGCAAGTCCATCCGGAGGAACAATCATATTTTCTGTATCTTGTATCCTAGAGTAACTTGCATTATGGGTGTCCAGTAATATAATGAATAAATGAAAAGATCGAGGCATAAGATATGTGTGCTAAAGGCTGTAGAGGGGGCAGGTAGGTGAGGCCGATTCATCTCTTTCCCTTGGCCAGGTGAACTGATGGGAACATCTTCTTCCACCCCTCCTCCTTATCTTCCATGCCACTCACATGTTCCCACACCCAGACTGACTTTCAGGATTATTTTTCAACCATGGGACAGGAAGGCATGTTTCATGATGATTTAGGGACATCTCATAGTTTAGACCGGAGACCCTGACCATGTCCATTCAAAATATCTTAGCATATATATTAAACTGAGCAGTTGGCAGTTAGCTATCTTATTGCTTCCATTCCAATTCGATTGATAAACAATGTGAGAGAGAAAATATCCTAACTGCATAGAAATCTTTAGGCAGGTCTCAAGATAACATGATTTCTTTTAAAGTGATGACAATGGTGTAAAAGAACGAAAAGAGATCTGTGTGGATGCTTAACAGTTTTACATTTTTGCCTTCCAGGAGACGGAGCTGTTAGATCTCAGCCTTGTCAAGGATGCCAGATGTGGGAAACATGCCAAAGCTCCCAAGGTAAGAAGTGGAGCATTGTGCATGGGCCAGATGCTGCTTTGATGATTTGGCTGTGTTGTGGTATCCATTAATTGCCCCAGTTAAAAGTTTCTCTGTTGTAGATGTTGTAAAACACAATAAAACAGCCAGTCCTACCAGAAGCCTATATGCCCTCCACATTTCCACTTTTGCTAAAAGAGGGCAACAGTAAGTAAAAATATAGGCAGTTGGACACAGGGGCTCGCTTTCTGCTCTCTAATTTTCGTGTTGCTTGAAACATATATAATGATGCCAAAGTTACTGGGTAATTCTAAATAGTTAAGATGCTCTTGAAATTACTTGGAAACTTCCTGGAGCCTCCATTGTACTAACCTCCAATGCATCCATTGAACTAACCTTTAGACATGATGAATAAGACTATAATTCAAATACTTTACAAGTAATAGCACTTCATCCATAAAACCAAAGGGTGTGAAGTCCTTCTATAAATGTTACTAGTGAAGACGTGGGGGAGTTTGAGATCAGTTGTGTGGCCTGTCAATTTGTTTTTGTTTGAAAAACTTACCGAAGAATTACTTAAAGAAGTGTTTGAAATTTTATTTACTTTATTTGAAGATTGTTTAAAAATGTTGAATCAAGAATATACATAAATTTTTTCAACTTAGATTCTGGCTGAGTATAGTAACAAAATGTGATGACTTGCCAGTACAGTGGGAAACTACTCTTTATTGTATTTAAATTTTAGTACGGTGAATACTTCCTTTCTAGCAAAGATAATATTGTCAAATAGGGAAGTAGAGGTGTCATTCAGGAATTCTTACCTCTTACCATAATTGATGTAAAACTAGCGATTTTCTATTTGAGTATCTGCCTCCAACTTTTGTTTTATTCTTTAAAAGTCAAAATACTTTCTTTGACATCAAAAATTATCTGTTGCTGTGGAGAGACAGAAAGAAAAAAATATCACCTGGAAGGATCATTCTTCAGATACATAACAGTGCAACAGTTGCTGGCAACTTCTGCCATGGAAGGAACACCCACATACTGGTTTTACTGCAGTAAGAGTTAGGCTGATCTATAGGAAAATGTGAAAAATGAAAAGACAGAAAAGTCTGAATTATTTTTAAGAAGGTTTCTAGATGTCTTTTCGTGTGCAAATAGTCTATTAGTTGTGTTCCTTTCTTTATAATATAATAGAATTTTAGTAGTTTGGTCTTTTAATTTTGTAGCAAGCTTATCATTATTAATGCTTCGTTGAGGATTCAAAATTGTTCATTTAGTGTAGGAAAGAAGTTCTTTCTTCTTTCCCCAAAAACATTCCAGCCAAGTTTCAGATAAGCTTGTTCGTTCCAAGATCTTCATTGATAACATAGTTATAAAGTTTATCTTTTAATGCAAGTTTATTGGCCTAACGAGCTTTTTTGATCAATATCGGTTAAAGACTGCTGCCTACACTCTCTCAGACCCGCCTTTTTCTGAAGGCATTAGAGGTGGAGTCAGCATCTCTGCCACGTGGAGTTTCTTTCTGGCTTTCCTCTCTCTTTTATTGTAGCGTTCAGCCTGCTTATCAGTTCAGTATTTCATTTGTGGATGTGGTTAGATACATGTCTATTGAATGATGATAAATGAACAAAACTAGGGTCTTGCTATGCTCAGCTGATAAGCCGCTGTTAGATCCTAATATATTTCTCGTAAGGACAGACTCAGATATTCAGAATACTCTGGCTTATACTGTTTTCTGTTTTTCTCACTAAAGATTGCTTTCTCTGTGTATTATCCATGTCTGTAGCATTTTTCCCTTCGGTTCCTTCCTGGTGTTAAAGAACTTCAGTCAATTTCAATATTTTAAAACCTGGATTTTGTGTGACCTTCCTGAGACTCAGGCTTCCTCATTGGTTATATGGTGATAATGATAATGACAGCAATAACAGTAACTATGATAATAATGAATGGGTACTCCATACCAGTGCTATAATGGCCAAATTAAATAATTCATTAGCAAATCTTTAGCAGAAGAGTTCTCAAATCTGACTGCTTATGGAATCACCTCAAGAGCTTTAAAAAAGGGTGATGTCTGTTTCCTACTCTCAGAGATTCTGGCGCCACAAGATTCTAACTGGCATTGTAGTGTGGGTATCAGGGCTTTTAGAAAGCAGATTTGCAGTAAAATTTGAGCAGCACCACTGCCTTAACATATCACTGCTATTTAATAGGCACTTATCAAGTATTAGCCATGATTGTTGGTATCAGCCTTGTTATTTTTGTATTTATTATTATTAAAACTTTCAATCATATTTGCAGGAGGTCAGTTTTTAATTTTACTTTATGTGGAAAAGTTTATGTTGTAAAGAGAGATTGGATTCAGGGGCTTGTTTTAGAGTGACTTTGTGAGTTGACAAGCAGGAAACAAGTTGATATTAAAAGTCTTTAACCCGCAAGGTGTGCCTGTGTGGCTCAGTCAGTTAAGCATCTGACTCTTGATTTCAGCTCAGGTCATGATCTGGCGGTTCGCAGGATCAAACCCCAATTCAAGCTCTGTGCTGACAGCATGGAGCCTGCTTGAGAGTCTCTCTCTCTCTTTCTCTCTCTCTCTCTCTCTCTCTCTCTCTCTCTCTCTCTGCAGCTCCCCTGCTCTCTGTCTCTGTCTCTGTCTCTTTCTCTCTCTCAAAATAAATAAAGTTTAAAAAATGTCTTTAAGTTGCAAAAGAAAACCCCAGCTCAAACTGGGTAAATAATAAAAAAAAACATATTAGAAATGATTGGAATGTATTGAAAATTCCAATGGTAGTCTCACTTAGCTGCTCAAAGACCATCACCAGGGAATAGAGACTTCTTTCTCTTGCCCGTCTGGCTTCTAAGGCACTGGAAGCGATTATTTTTCCATCCTCAGGGTCCCCTTGGTGGCCATCTTCTGCTCGCCATTATTGGCACCTCCCAGGTCTCCCACGTTAGCAGCAGTTTCCTATGAGGACCAAAAGGGAGACCAACTTCCCACATATAACCACCCTGTAGAAGGAGGCATATGGCCGGAGGAGGAAAACTAAAGAGGAGACCGTAGTGTTGGCTGGAAGTAAAGCAGCAGGACTGATGGCATAAGAATAAAAAGTGTCAAGAGAGCAGTGTGGAGTGAGCCAAGCCTGGTAAGGAGGAGGAGGCAATGGAACATGAAGACAGATTGAGTGGAAGGCTTTCTGCGGGGGTTTACAGCCCATTGAGGAAGGAGGAACATGTGTGGAACAGATATAATTTATCAAAATACTCAGGCACCCCGCAAATATTTATCTGTGTATGCATATTATTTTTGTTTTCCACAGCGTCTCATTACATAAAGATTCACAATCTAGCTGAAGATGAACTGTTTTCTATGCCTGCTGTGATTGGAAATAACATTTAGAAGAAGTGAAAAAGCTTCTATGAGTTCCCCTCTTAATGGATTTTAAATGTCGATTCCCAGCACAGTGTATGTAATTTCAGATCGGCTTTTTTGTATACAGCCTCTGTCCTAGTTATCAGTGTCAAAATTTCTCACTGGAGAGAAATTGGAAGATTTTAATCCACATGTAAAAACGTAAAAGAAAAAAAAAAAAACACCTTGTCCTTTGAAATCTAAAATGCATTTATGCTTCCTTCTTCGCTCTCGCTCTGTCTCCCAGGCTGATAAAGTGCATAGAGAGGCAAGGTGTTCCGGGCTATGCCTCTTACATGTGCTGGGTCCACATATTCTCTGCGTGTTCGTTTCTAAAGGAGCTTTACTTTTAAAAAGTAAAGTTTATCCCTGTGGTTTCTCATCTATTAGTGGTTGCTGACCCAACAGATCAATTTAGCACATGTACAGAGTTAATAAAATGAAATAGATCTCACCAGAATGAATGAAAAATATCAGTGTCTCATGCAGAACAAGTTGTTTGGTGAAACTTCTTTCATGCATATGAATGTATGTTCTGGATCAACATAAAGTGTATTTTTTACTATAGACCACATCGGAAAGGTTTCAAAAATGCTGCAGAAAAATGTTTCTCCTCAGGATTCTCAGGATGTATTTTATCTATAGGTGTATTTGAAAAGTAGATGGGTAGTTGGGTAGTAGATGGGTAGTTGGGTTTGGAAGCCAGCTCTGCCAGTAACCTACTTCTGTCTATGCCTCTACTTCCTTGTCTATGAGATGGGGTGTGGGGAGGCCACAGGGTTTTAGTGTGGAAGTTGGGTTAACCCTTGATTCCAACTTTTAAAATCAGAAGTTAATTAACCTAAGGCACTCCATCTTACAGATTATAAAATTAATGTTGAACAAGTCTGTATATCCTAAAACTTCTTACCTTTGTCATAGGAATTTTTTAATAAAAAAGAAAAAAACCTTTTAATGAAAAATCAGGTCACATTCTAACCAAAGTAGGTACGATGCAAACAAAAATAAAAGAAGGGAAGAGGGGTACTTGGGTGGGTCAGTTGGTTAAGCACCAGACTTCAGTTCAGGTCATGATTTAGTGCCGCATCGGGCTCTGTGCTGACAGCTCAGAGCCTGGAGCCTGCTTCAGATTCTGAGTCTCCCTCTCTCTCTAACCCTCCCCCACTTTCACTCTGTTTCTCTGTCTCTCAAAAATAAATAAACATTAAAAAATTTAGAAAAAGATAAAAGATAGATTTATGCCAAACTTTGGTGGTTTCTTGAAAGCGATTGTAGGATTGCTGTGGATTCCAGAGAGACCCTGTCCTTACAGAGGCTCTCCCAGCCTTGAAACATGAAAACTCTCTTGTTGACATCCTCTCTCAATAATGCTTGCAGCAATACCACTGAAAAATACTTCTGTAGTTTGATTTTCAAATTGTGTTTCATCAAAGAAAACTGCTTCACGTGTTTTGCTGACAATTAACCATTCCATCTATTGATAAAGGGAGGTTTATTTCAGATGTGTAATGTTAATTGGAATACAGATTCCTTGTAAATATCTAGATTACAATTAAATTCTAAGTGGCATATAGTATCACTAGGACCACATAAGGTAGATTAGAGTAAAATGAATTTTAATAATTGATCAGCTTTAGTGTTTTGAACCCCCAAATTAAAATGATGGCTTTTAAAATCATTAAATGCAATAAATAAAATAAAATAAACTAACTAAATGCTGGTTTGGAAAGGAACATACAACATAGTGTCTAGCCCTGCAAGAAGACTAGCATCCCACTGGGAAGGGGAAACATAACAAGCAGATCAGTCCCGCTGAGGCTGGAAAAGCAGGACAGAGATCTTTGACCGTGAGTGGTGGAGAGGCTTGCTGCTTTGTAGAGTCATGATGGAGCATGCTCTCTTGATAAAATGAGGTGATATCAGTAGAGATATTAATTAAGAAAAGGAGGAGAATTCCAGGCAGAGTCCAGAGCAAGAGCAAAGGCCCTGATGTGGGAACATACTTGGTATATTTGAAGAATAGCAAGGAAGCCAGTTGGCGACGGTGGAGTACAAGAGAGAAAGGATGCTGAAGTCAGAGAGGTAACCCGGGCCCACATCGGTCTGGCCCTGTAGACCAGGCTCATGACTGTGGCTTTTTCTTCTGTGAGAACTAAGAAGGGATCTGAAAGTTCTGAACAGAGTAGTGACAAGATCTGATTTTGCTTTTCAAAGCACCTCTTGCCTCTGCATGGAGCATATTGCTAATATCCTGAGTGCTGCTGATAATTATTTTAACTGAGAGGTGTAGAGGTAATGGGGGAAAAAAGTCAGAATCTGAATTTGAAGGTGGCACCACAGGGTTTGTTAATGCATGGGATGCGAGTTATGAGAAAAGAATTCAAGAACATTGCTTAGTGTTTGGACCTGGAAAAGTGGAAGGATTGAGCGGCCATGTCCTAAGCTGGGAAGGAAGAAAGAAACACCATTTAAGAGAAAAAAATCAGAAGGTTTTTTGTATATTTAATGTTTGAGGTGTCTGTTAGATTTATACCTGATGATGTCATATTTGGACATAAAGATCTGGTGTTCAGGGGACAACAATGCCATGAAGCTGTAAGCGAATATTTAAATCTCAAAGTTATGTGAGGTCTCTTAAGGCGTAGAAGAAAAAGGGGTGATGTCTGAGCCCTGGACCCCTAGCATTTAAACTTTTATTTTGTTTTCTTTTTTTCTCCCCCATCCCCCAAGCATTTAAACTTTTTTAAAAAATGAAAAAGAGGGACACCTGTGTGGCTCATTTGGTTGAGCGTCAACTTCAGCTCAGGTCATGATCTTGTGGTTCACGAGTTTGAGCCCTGCATAGAGCACTGTGGTGACAGCTCAGAGCCTGGAGTCTGGTTTGCGGATTTTGTGTCTCCCTAGCTCCTGCCCCTCCCCCATGCATTCTCTCTCTCTCTCTCTCTCTCTCTCTCTCTCTCTCTCTCTCTCTCTCAATAATAAATAAAATATTTTTTTAAAGAAAGGATGAAAAAGAGCCAGGAAAGAAGCCAAGTATGGTATATAACTAATAGAATTGAAAACAGGGGCTTCAAACAGGTATGTGTACTAGTGTTTATAGTGGCATTATTCACCATAGTATACACATAACACAGTGGGTTATTATTCAACCTTAAATCAACCTTAAAAGGGAATGGAATTCTGAACAGGCCCTATCATGGGTATACCTTGAAGACACTATGCTAAATGAAATAAACCAGACACAAAAGGAAAATATTGTATGATTTCACTCATATGAGATAACTAGAGAAGGCAAATCCATACAGCCAGTAAGTAGAATGATACTTTACAGGGGCTGGGAGCAGGGGAGAATGGGAGAATGGGAAGTTATTATTTGACGGGTACAGAGGCTCAGTCTGACAAGATTAAAAAGTTCTGGAGATGAATGGTGGTTGACGATTGCATAATACAACGATGAATATTACCTAATGTCACTAACCTATACACTTGAAAATCATTAAAATGGTCAACTTTATGGCATATATATTTTACCATCATTGCAAAAAAGGGAAAAAAGGAAAAGACATAAGGAACAATCAGTGAGGACAAGAATCAGAAGAGATTATTTTCTAGACATCTAAAAAAGTATTTCAAGAGGGAGGGAGTATTCATTTAGATAAAATGATGAAATTTCCTTATAGCTTTTTTTCTCACTTTTGTACACTTTTAGTTTTATTGAAGATACCATTTTATATAGGCTTTAGTCCCCTCCCCCACATATTATCAGCCTTTACTGCTAATATCCAAAATAGGCTATTTATTTAAGGGTTGTCAAATCCCAAATAGCTCATCATAGGATCTGGATGCCAATATATAAATCTCATAATGAGCTGTTATTTGGATGTTCTACAACAGTGGTTTCAATGAATCATCTATGAGGCTGTGAGTTGAAATGAGTGCTTTATTTATTGTCCCCCTTTGCTGATTATAAGCTATTTCCCTAACTTTGTACTGATTCCACCATTGTGTGAAGCCACAATCATAAAATTTGTTGCAGATATTTGAAGTTGAGGGAAGAGGAAACCTTTTGTACAATAAAATAAAGATTTCTCTTTCTCTCAATTCCTAAGGAGCTCTACCTTCGGCCTATATTCTTGGTTCCAACTATTTCTCAACTTACCTGACATGATGCAAGAGTTTTTGTTTATTTGTTTGTTTGTTGTCATCTTGCGTCCATAAAAGTATTTATTTACATCTTTACTAAATAGACAAAAATAGAGCTTAAAATTTCACAGAATTATCTGTGTATGTGTAATAGTTTTGACAGCCAGACACATTTATCACCAGATGTAAATTATATGGCATGGTTCCTTTTTTATGTTCATTAAATTCCATAGATGTCAGTGGTTTGGTTTCCTTGGAAACAAAAACCTTTATATAACAAGTCAGAGATTTGGTAGCAGAAATATCAGGATGCCGAGGGGGGTAAGGAATGGTTCCCTTGGTAGATATATATTTGCATTTAAAACTCTTCTGCCTTTTCCATCTGCTTCTCACCCTCATGGCCATTCAATAGTGAACAAGAGAAGGTTTTAAAAGCTACCATTGAAGTATAGAATATCTTTTCTAATGGTTAAAAGCCTTTTACTTTTATTTTCAAGCAATCACATATAGGTTAAGTCTTGTCTGCGATGTTGGTGTCACTTCCCAAATTTGAGAAGTGTGTGTCTCTTATCAAGAGTTAAGTTAAATTTGAGCATTTGAGCAGTGGCTACATAACTCAGTAGATATGTATATCCATCTGTAAAATACTAACTGAACATGTGTGTGGCTGAATAAAGATTTTGTATAATAGCAGTTGTCTGTCTTTAGTACCCCACTGCCAAAGAATTCCAAAGTTCCCTGATGGGTTGTGGAGAGCAAATGCAGGGGGGGGGGGCACAATTCTGTCAAGGGGGAATAGCAGGCTAAGGACACGGCAGCCATGTACGTTCTCTTTGGGTGGACCACTTGAAGACAGGATTAGTAACATGAGTTACTTAAACCTCAGTCTTTTCAGAAGGCTGTGACTCGTTTTACCATTGCCCCTATCTGGTATAATTTCAATCTAAACCCAATTTGCTCTACAGATAATGGTATAGAGTTGCATTTTGAAAACGTTTCTCAATTTTATTTCTTTCAAATGCAATAATACGCCATCTTGTGGATATATCTGATATTTATTTCTTAAATCAGTTCTACATGGTGAACTGCCCTCTGAAGGGCTTTTAATCTTTTTTTGTTGTTTTTTTTAAGAGAGTAGATTTATTTATTTATTTATTTTATTTATTTATTTATTTATTATTTTCTTGGTTTATTTTTTTTTTTTTTATAATAGTTTATTGTCAAATTAGTTTCCATATAACACCCAGTGCTTCTCCCCACAAGTGCCCCCCACCATGACCATCACCCCCTCCCCCCCTCCCCCTCCGCTTCAGTCCATGGATCCTCTCCAGTATTCAGTAGTCTCCCTTGATCTGTGTCCCTCACTCTTCCCCGCTCTCTTTCCCCCTTCCTCTCTCCATGAAGGGCTTTTAATCTTGAGTTGTAAGGTAGAGATATGAGAAGTACTTGGGGACCATTTATAATCTCCATGTCCCGGCCACACCCCAAATCAGTTAAATAAAAATGTCTGGTGTGGGGCTCAAGCACTGATATTTTTCTTTAAAGTTCCCCAGAGATTGCTGTTTTGGTAAAGTCTGAAAACTGTTACTCTAAGGAAAAAGAGCACCAGCTTAAATGGATGGTCTCTCTTTTTTTAAAATAGTGATTTAATGCGATAAGGTACTGAGAGTTTTCCTATAGTGTTTGCTTGTCAAAAAGACTCGTTTTTAATATACTTTCCCTTAAACTTGATTGCCTTTAGTTAACATAAAGTGTGTCAAGGTGCTTGTATTAATCTCCTCTGACAAAGTACAACAGAGTAGGTGGCTTAAATAACAGAAATGTATTTCCTCATAGTTCTGGAGGTTAGAACGGATCTACATATCAGCAAGGTTCTTTTCTTCTGAGGTCTGTCACCTTGGCTTCTGGATGGCTGTCTTCCTTCCTTGTCCTTCCAAGGTCTTCTCTCTGTACCAATCAATGTCCTAATTTCCTCTTGTTGTAAGGACACCCGTCCTATTGGATTAGGGTCCATCCTGATGGCTTCGTTTTAACTTAATACCTCTTTGAAGACCTTATCCCCGAGTACTGTTACATTCTGAAGTACTTGCGATTAGGACTCCAACACATGAATTTTGCAGGGACACAACTCAGCATATAATAGTGTTTCCTTATTTCATTAAAAAGCCAGGTTTATGATTTACTTCTTTATAGGGGTACTACTATAGGATTATACAAAAATTGATCTAATATAAATACATCTGTTCTTTATAATCAAAATGATTGTCAAAGTGGATAAAATGGGTAGTGGGAATCATTTTTAAAATAGGCTTTTTAGAAGCACCTTTATTTCAGAATCTTCTTTTTTTCTTATTACCAGAACATTCGTACTCATTTGTTTTTCTATGCCAGAGCACCTAACACGTGTCCTTGTGCATTGTAAGTGTTTAATAAAGTATAGTCATTAATTGTACAGGTTCTGAGGTCAGATGGCTAAGACTCAAAGCCAATAACTAGCTATCGAACTCAGCAAGTTACTCAATATCTCTGAGACAGTTTCTCCACCTGAATTGTGGAAAGAATCTCCATGTTTTGCTTACCTGTCTGATACAAGACTCAATGAAAAATGTATGTAAAACATCACAACTTTCACATCTGTTGTGTGTGTTGAATACATTTTACCTATCATTATGAATGAATTTTAGTAAGTAAATAAAACCCATCTGCCACTGATGCTCATAAGATGTGTTGATAGCAGCAAAATCAAGATAGAGTTGGACACTTACCTATTTAGAGAGGAATTCAATGCACTCCTGTGGATTGCTTCAGAATGAGAGATTTGCACCATTGTGGTTCTGGTGCTTATACCTACCAATCAAAATCTATCTTTTTTTATATGTTAATTGTACACATATGAAGTTGAAACATATTTATCTTTGCAGCCAGACACCTGCCCACAGAGGGCCATCAGCAATCTATTGCATTAAGACTTACTGGGTTCTTTTTCTAAAAACGGTCTAGATTTTCAAACAGTTAAATAGATTTCCTCAACCATCAAAATAATTTTAGAGCAATTTACTTACAGTTCAGAACATGTTGACATATTTTTCTACATTATGAAGCCATGAAAGCAAAATCTGAAACCATATTTTGAAACGGAAGAACATAATTTGGGGTCAAAGAGACCCAGATTTACATCCCAGTGGACACATTAACTGAGAGATGCCAGGAAGGTTTCTTAGTTTATCTTTGCACTCATAACTCCTGCTGGATTGGGTTGTCTGGTGTGGTAGATTGTAGTTCATAACAAGACACAAATCTTAGTGTTGTAAACTTTGGGAGCTCATTCATGCCTACTTAACTATCTGCCTTAGGTTCACTTTTCAATTTATTTTTCTTAACAGTTATTGTATAAAGTCTGATAGATAACTAAGCATATATAGAACTTAAATTGTTTTCTTTTTAAAGAGTATGTCCTACAGTAATTTTGCATGCAATTTGACACCGAGTCCAACAAGGGAAAAAACTGGAAGGCAGTTGGTACATGATGTTAAAACGAGAAAAAGTCTGGGGAGGGAAGGTAATCCTTATGTCTATCATGGAGTTATTGTGACAACCAAATAATATACATACCTGTAATGGCTTTGCCAGCCATAAAGTCTGATATAGTGATATTAATTTGTGAGGCAGCTTGGTAGAGTGGAAGGAACTTAAGAATATGTGCTCGTTTATTCTGAGAAATTCATTTTTATTATCTTTGAAAGGGAAATGACAGAAAATTCTTACATTTATTCTATTTACCATAAAAACATGAAATCCTACATTGCATGTTTTGGGTATATTACCTGACACAAAGTAGGTATGAAAGAATACTTGCACTATAGTTTTGTTCCCTTTTCGGAATATGAACACAACATTTATAGCCATCTAAAATGTGAAATTTCAAGGACTCGAAGAAATAGCATCGAACTTAACTAAAAAAGTGGCAATTAAAAGCCAAAATCATGTCATAAAATATTTGCTTCTTTACATATGTTTGTTAATGTCAGAAATGAAATTTTCTAAGACTGCTCAAATTAATGCCCATAGAGATTTCTAGGAGAGGGATTAACCGAACTGAACAGGATATTTGTTGGTGTTTAACTGTGAACAGGATCGCTGGGTCTAAGAGGTCAGAATTCACATTTCAGCTTTACTCAACAAAACATTTTCTCTGCGCCTTTTGGTACTTCATCATTCAGATGTTTCTTGACACTTTAATTTGTATCCAGGTATTACCGATTTCGGGTTAAAACCAGTGGTACTGGAAGAATTTGCTGATCACTGTTAACCATAAATGGGCGTAATCCTGTGAAGGGTCACTTTATTTTCTCTCAGGAACAGAGAATACTTTTTAAAAACAGTAACTTAACATTTCTCCAACTGAAGTCCTTGGAATACTACCAGGTGTTTTGAGATAAAAGTGTTGTCTGGTCAAATATGTTGGGAAGATGGTAGGGGGTTTTTTGTTTGTTTTTTTAATAGAACTCCTCATAGACTGATGTGTTGGACATGGATTGGGGCCATTTTCCTTTTTTTGGACAATGGGCGTCTTTGTCAAGCATCTCACAGTATTAATGCTGAATCACTTGGGTAAATGTTTCTGTAGTCGGTTCTTATGAAGCCTATCACACTCCATACTGGGATTGGAACGCCAGTTGAAGAGTGATGCTTATTCCCACAATAGTGCAGATACCTAATTAAAGGTGTTCAAAGACCAGATTCTTGGTGATCTAAACCAGAAAGGTTTTTTTTTTTCATGTAAAAATCTATTGGTAATATATGACTGAGGTTCATCTTGTGTTCCATCATAGATTGTTATTAATTTTAAGCTGTATTAGCCTTGGTCTCCATCGTCTTTTTCTCCAATTTAGACCTTAGCTTTCACAGAAAGCCATCAGCATTTTTAGTATATCATTCAAAGCACAACAACTTAATTTGTTTCCACAGTAGCTGGAAAGTAGTTTGGCATTTAGACCAGCTTAATGCATGGCATATTATTACGGTATAATTCCAGGTCCACTGAATTCTTTCTGGGAACCAGTTTCCTATGACTTTCCATATTCTCACTTGTGTAAAATTGATGCCACATGGTTTTCTTAAAGAATCTTAAGTTGAGATAAAGCTCAAGTTGAGGTTAAATTTAAAGTGGTTAGAAGTTATTTGGGGAGCAACAATTTTCAAAAGCTGTACCTTCTTCCCGATTCCCTACAGAGATATGTTTCCATGAGTTGACTTACTGTCTTGAAAGTGAGACTTGAACTCTGTCCCCTCATGTAGAGGGGACAACAGTGGCTAAGAGGCTCCACTAATGCTATCTTTTGTCATCCCAGGTGATGGCTCATTTCTTCATATCTAGAGTTTCTCATCTATAAAATGAAGTTCATAATACTATGTCTTAGGGGTTTTGTGAGGTTGATTGGCCATAATAGGTTTCATAGTCCTGGCTCTGTGCGTGGTACGAGTGTTTTCTCTGAAACTAGAAGTCACGAGTTCATACCTTTAATAGACTTGCAATTGGTGGCATTATTTGACAAATTAGACACACGGCTGCATCAGCCGTAGTGTCAGTTTTTTCTCTGAGATATTTACATTTGCCATCTATCTTATCTAGGTTTCTCACTCGCTGGCCAAGTTTTCATTTTTAATGATATCTTGAACAGCACTTTTTTAAAAAGAGCTTTGTTCATTATTCATATTGTAAGAATACTAAGGTAATGTTTAAATTTTACATTAAGCATTTCCTTATGGGATTTGTAATACCTGATTAAAAACACTTGCCAAACATAATTTTTCTTTTTATGAATGTTAATTAAAAATTAAATTTCACAGTATTTATTTGAAGTTAAATAAACAAGTCATTTGGTATCTGTATATGGATTACATTTGCTTTCATTTTTATAATACCTTTATGTGAATTTAATAAGACCTAAAAAGGTTATTTTAAGTTTTATTTTATTTATATTTGAGAGAGAGAGAGACACAGAGAGAGAGAGAGAGAGAGAGAGAGAGAGAGAACACAAGTGCGGGAGGGGCAAAGAGAGAGGGACACAGAATCTGAAGCAAGCACCAGGCTCTGAGCTGTCACCACAAGGTCCTATACTGGGCAGAACTCGCAATGTGCAAGACCAAGACATGAGCTGGAGTCAGATGCTCAAAAGCTGAGCCACCCTGGGGCCCCTTAAGAAAGAAGTTTTTTTATGTGTTGGAACACACACAGGCGATCTGGGAAATTACTATTCACTTGATTATTTTTGCCATAGGTAAATCTCTACTGTCAAAAACAGAGACAGATTTATTTTATTTTGGGGGAGTCTGAAAACATAATTCTATAGTAATTATTTTCCATTTGTGCAATTTTCTTTGAAGATTAAAGATTATTAAGAGGCATTATCTCCATATTTTTACTTACATATGTGAATACCAGATGAAAATATAAATAAAATTAATTTAAGATCTTATATGAATTCTGTCCCACACATATACCTAGGACTGTGGACTAGCTGAATGATGCAAACAAAATTTTTTACATAGTTTTAAAGTCAATAATGCATCAAATAAATTAGTGCATAACATTGGGAAAGAATAGATCTTAGAATGTCTAAAAGAAAAATAGGTATTTTATATGAGGTAGTAGTTGATAAAACCTTTGGAAAGTATGTTGAATAAATTGTGTAAGTGAGAGCAATTGGATTTGATATTTAATTTTATGGCTAGCTGCTCAAAATTTCATGGTTCCAGCTGATAAATCTTAAGTCAAATAATTTACTTCCAGGATACTGTAGAGCATTTGAAATACTGCAGAAGTTTTACTAGAGCCCTTACTTTTTCAATTCTTACAAAAAAAAAAAAAACCAAAGTAAATATTCTAGTGTGCAAATTACAAACAGTCATAATAGATAGATTCTCTGTCAGTATTTCCCCTGATACTTAACTGTGTTACATTGTTCTAAATTCTTTAAGTAAATTCTTAGAAATGCTCCAAGTAACTAGACATTCATCAACCTTCCTTTAATCATGTCCTTAAATGTTCTGCTTTTAATTTGCCAATATTCATGTTCAATTCAAGATGAATTGAGAAACCATGAAGTTGTAAGAGCAAATTAATACATGGACTTGAATCATGCCTTTGTAAGCTGAGCTGGCTTCTCTGACAATAAATCATGTATCTAAGACCATACAGCTCCAGAGGCAGAGGAAAGCAGGAAATTCAGGAGTGCCATCGGACTGTGTTGATGGCATTTTTGCCACAACTAATAAAGTGTGGCATTGTGACCACAAGGGGAGAAATTCAGACTTTGGGGAATCCAAGTCCATTCAAAATATTTCTCTTAATCTTGAAACCACAACTGCTTTAATAGCATTAGTTGGTATTAGTTGCATGTGACAAAAATTTCACACACCATTAATTCCAGCACTACATTGGAACACTAGAATTATGCATCTTTGGCTCTAAATAAATCCTTTTGGCTGTATGACTGAGAAGAGAAAACCAATTATTTTGGGGGCCAGTCCTGAATTATTGCCTTAATAAAGGCTCTGTCACCAAAAATGGGAGCTTGCACAAAGAATAGTTAAGAACAAGGTGGAGAGAGTGATGGAAAGCCATTCTATCATTAATGTTGGCAGCATCTGAAGCTACTACAAAAATATTTTTGAAAAAATTGAATACTAAATAAATTGCCTTAGAGCTTGAATAATTACAGATATACAAAAGAAAACCTCAGTCATGTGTTTATCTTCCAAGAGAGCAAACTATACATCTACTCATTTGCATACATGACATATTTAAAGTTCTTTTATTTAACATGATATCTTAAGCAAAGTCATGATGTTAAATATTTTCGTATTTATCAGTTTTTGCCAGACTAATAATCAATTGATTTGAAATCATATTAACTATTTACCATCCATTTACTATGGAATAGTAACACAATTCTCATTTTATTTTTGCCATTGTAAGTAACCCTGAAGCAAATAACTGCCTTTATTTACCATTTTTCTTCTTTGTTATTTCCTTATATTATAGTCCTGGCAGTGAGATTACCTGTCTAAATAGATTCAATTAAAATTTTTTTTGTTTTTTATTTATTTTTGAGAGACAGAGAGAGACAGCGCGAGAAGGGGAGGGTCAGAGAGAGAGGGAGACACAGAATCTGAAGCAGGCTCCAGGCTCTGAGCTAGCTGTCAGCACAGAGTCTGACACGGGGCTCAAACCCCATGAATCGTGAAGTCATGACCTGAGCTGAAGCTGGACACTCAACTGACTGAGCCACCCAGGCTCCCCTAAATATATTCAATTTAATCCATTTTCATAGGGTTCTTTCTCATTTTCTCTTCTTCCATGTAGGTATTTTTTTCTTTTTTTAAAAAACTGTTTCTTCATTTTTGAGAGAGAGAGAGAGTGAGCAGGAGAGGGACAGAGAGAAGGGAAGAGAGGATCTGAAGCAGGCTCCGTGCTGACAGCAGCGTGCCCAATGCCAGCTCGGACTCCCCAACCAAGAGATCATGACCTGAGCCTAAGTCGAACCGTTAACCTACTAAATCACTCAGGCACCCCCTTACCGGTACTTCTTTATTCTCATTGTAGCAGTTCTGTTTCCTTACTGCTTTAATACATGCACTTCTTTGTTACAGCCTACACAAATAATTCCAAAATAAAAATAGTAGTGTCACTAATAACAAATCTAAGTAGTGAAAATTCAACATTTCCTTGCAGTTCTCTTTATTTCTTAGAACATTTCTCGTTCAGATTATAGGTCCCACATTTATTAAAATTAATTATTTTCTGTAGAGCTATACTAATTTGCTCTATAATTAGATTCCTTTACTTATAGTTATATTCAGTTTTAGAGATTACTGTTCCTCATCCTTTTTAAGTTTACATTTTGAAAAAGTAAAATATTTATGTGGTTCAAAATCCAAGGTTATACATATAATATATACAAATTCTCATAGAGGGCTCGCTCCCATCTATATCCCTTTCATCCATTCCTACCCACCTTAGGGTTATTTCCTTCCTGTGTTTCTGTTTGCAAAAATGAGGACACACACAGGCAGGCAGACAGGCAGGCGCGCGCGCGCGCGCGCGCACACACACACACACACACACACACACACACACACACACCTATCTAGTCCCCTCATCTCAATTTTTCCCAGTAATCTAAGATGCCACTTCTTCAAAATATATATAAAACGTCCCTATAATACACAAAGTATAGCATTCTCTCTATATGCTGCTATAGCTTGCCTTTTCTCATTTAGTATAGCCTCAAAACCACTCCATACTAGCCTGGGGATCTTTTTCATTATACAGTTCCCCATTATTCCCCTGCCTAGGGTCCTGTACTTTGTTCAGTCAGTTTTTTGTGCACAGACATTTAGGTGGTTTCCAATATTGTGCTGTGCTGTGTGAGGCGAATTTAAAAATCAAATCCAAACTTTATGCATGTCTTGCTCTACCGTTCAGAGGTCCAATTTTAGGGTAAATTCCTAATTTCTAAATTAAGGTAAATTGTTCATTTTTCTTTTGTAGGTACTTAACTCTGTTTTGCCTCTTTTTGGTCATTTTCTATTCCCTTTGCAAAACATATATGTGATTTTGGAGCCCTCACCCCCAGCCTTACCACATAATGGATTGTCAACTTTTCTATTTTTGTCAGTTTGGTAAAAAAAAAAAAGGCCATGAATATGGTTTTAACGTGCATCTCTCTTACTATGCATGAAATTAAGCATCCTTTTATAGTTTAAGAGAAAATATGTATATATATTTATAGTTTTTTCTATGAATTTTGGCTCATGTATCTTGCACATTTTTCTATCTGGTAGTTGGTCCCCTCCCCCTTAATGTTTTAGAGCTTTTTAGGAGAATTAGTTCTTTATCACAGAAAATACGCTCCCAAGTTGTCTTTTGCCTTTTGAATTTCCTTATAGTGTTCTTTGCTATGGAAGCTTTTGCTTGTATTTTTATGTGGTCAATGTATTCATATGTTCTCCTATTGCCTTTATAGGCTGAGTCACAGAAAGTCTTTTCTATATCTAATTTATAAAGAAATTCACTTACAGTTTTTCTCAAGTATGGTTTTATGATCATCTGGGCTTTCTTATGTTGTATATTGTAAGGTATGGATTTGATTTTATCTGTTTCTTACTTGATAGACTTTTGTTTCAATACTGTTTTTTTTTTTTGAAGTCTGTCTTTTGTCCTCATCTTGTATCTAACTATTCTAATTTCATTTATTTAAAATTCCAATTGAACCCGTTTTCAACATGCTATCCAGTTGTACCAACACCATTTAGATAAGAAGTCCATCTTTTGCATAATTTACTTAAAAGTCCAGCTCTTGCTCTAGAGAGTGAAGACACTACCTTTTTCATAGACAGTGTTTTCCTATGTACCTGGGTCTATTTCTAGCTTATATATTTCTATTTCATTGTTTAGTCTGGTTATTAGTGTGTATTAGAACACTTTAAATTCAAGTTTAAATTTAATATTAATGTATATTAGAACACCTAAATTCTGTATAAGGGAAAATGGATTTTTACTCCAGAATAACCAAAAATAAAAAATAAAAACAACCCCCCCAAAAAACCAGAATTAAGTTTTTATTAACCCATTAGATCTACCAAATTTTGTTTTCAGTACTATTTTTTCCTTTTCTTGTAAGAGCCACCCCCCATGGAAAATATTATTTTCCCTAAGGCAATTTTGGTTTGTTTTATATACATATATATATATATATATATATATATATATATATAGCCACTTCATGCCACTTTCTAATTTTAAAAAGTCCATTTTTTTAAATTTCAGTTTTAAAAGCTATTACAAAATAGAAAACAAATTCATTATCAGTCAAGCATGACCTTGAGGGTGTCATGCTAAGCGAAATAAGTCAGGCAGAGGACAGATACCATATGTTTGCACTCATAGGTCTAACAGGAGAAACCTAATGGAGGACCATGGGGAGGGGAAGGGGGAAAGAGAGTTGGGGAGAGAGAGGGATGCAAAACCTGAGAGACTATTGAATGCTGAAAACAAAATGAGGATTGAAGGGGGAGTGGGGGGAAGGGAGGTGGTGGTCATGGAGGAGGGCACTTGTGGGGAAGAGCCCTGGGTGTTATATGGAAACCAATCTGACAATGAACTATAAAAAAAAACTAAATAAACATTAAAAAAAACAAAAATTAAAAAAAATCATTATCAGTCAAGCAACTGAAATTCTCTTATAAGTTTAATCACAAGTTTCAGGAAATAAAAATTTTAAGAAAAGAGGGGCACCAGGATGGCTCAGTCTGTTAAGTGCCTGACACTTGATTTGGCTCAAGTCATGAATCCAGGGATCCTGGGATCAAGTCCCCTGTTGGGCTTCATCTAGGCTTATAGCCTGTTTGAGATCCTAGCTCTCGCTTTCTTTCTTCCTCTGCCCCCCAACCCCACACCTGCTTTTCCTCTAAAAAATGAAAATAAGGAAAGAACACTTGTGACTACTCAGTCTATCTTATAAATTTGATTCTTAGAAATCTATGCCATCATCGAGTTGTTCATTCTATAATTTCTGAGCACATTTCATGTAAAAATAACTCCTGTGCATTATTCATGTTAACAGGCCCTTTAAATAGCCATAAAACACGTGGGAGCACATTAATGCTGCATCTGCCCTGTGCTTTTTAAGTCTATCAATTTTATGGGAGGGAAACCTTGCATAATGTCAGAAGTTTTCTTACATTCTCAGCTGCTTGTGGTGGCAGGGAAGTACCTTCGCTGCATTATGTGGGTGAGAATGTCACTTTGCCTGATTGGATTTTTATCTAAGGAAGGTGAGAGCTGCCAGTTTCGCTTCCTGACTGTTAGGATGAGGTACCAAGTTGAGTAAGTTTTCTTTTAAATGGATGTAGGGAATAGCAACTCTCTGCAACCTGTCTATACTCCTCTTTGAGACAGAAGTTTCCTTGACAGTGACTACCAGGAACATAACCGTTTTTGCCATTTTATGACTTCAGATATTGTGAAAAATTCAAATGATATTAGCCATTTGGGAAACAGTGGAATTGGGCTGGTTTAATGTATTTAAGGTGTTTTATTTTTTGAAAAAAAAAAGTAATTCATGCATCTACTAAAAAATAAATTCTAGCAGTGTTAAGGTTATCATTAAAAAGTATACTCTCCCACCTTCTTTTTTTCCCGTTTCATTCCCAGAGGCAGTAATTCATAGTCTTATTCTTATTCCTATTCCATATTCCAACTTTTATTTCCCAAGAAACTTATGCATATACCAGCCCATTAAATTTTTTTAGTTGTACACAAATAATGACATACTATTTAATTAGCAATATGCCTCAAATCGCACTATATTAGGACACACATACCTACGTCATTTTTTTAAATATAGTTTATTGTCAAATTGGCTAACATACAGTGTGTAATGTGTGCTCTTGGCATTTGGGGTAAATTCCTGTGGTTCATCACTTACATATGACACCCAGTACTCATCCCAACAAGTGCCCTTCTCCATGTCCATCACCCATTTTTCCCTCTCCTTGACGCCCCAATCCACCATCAATTTGTTCTCTGTATTTAAGAGTCTCTTAAGATTTGCTTCCCTCCCTCTGTTTGTAACAATTTTCCCCTTCCCTTCCCTTCCCCCATGGTCTTCTGTTAAGTTTCTCAAGACCTACATATGAGTGAAAACATGTAATATTTGTCCCTTTCTGACTGTATATCCTTCATTCTTTTTTTGGAGACTGTAGACTATTTGATTTCATAAATGCACCAAAATTTATTTATTGAGCTGCTTCTTAACAGGTATTTTGTTGTTTCTAGTTTTGCTGCTCCAAACAATATTTCAATATATATTTACTACATATGCCCTTGGGCATAATATGGGTATATTTGAATTTCCTATGACTGAAATTCATGTATCCAAATGCATGTCCATTTAAAAATTTTAAATATATTACCAAATTTCTGTGCAAAGAGGTTGTATCAATTTATACTTTCAGCATATCATTAAAATCACCTATTTGTTGACACTCTTACCAACATGTTTCATTAACTATTTTTTGAATTTTATAAGTGCAATAGATGAACATTTTATCTTTTCATCTGTATTACTTAAATTTTTATTTCTTTAGTTATGAGTAGAGAGGAACCTTTTCTCCTGTACAATATACTTATCTTTCAAACCATATCCTTTGCCCATTTTCCAATGGATTGCAGTACTTTTTCTTTTTGCTTCATAAGGTACTTTGCTACATTAACACCTGTGCATCATATGTTATCTACAGCTTTTTGGCCTCATTTGACCAAAAGTGGAATTTTTGTTTTTTGGAGTTTTGAGGGTAACCAAATTTATTAATATTTTTCATTATGAGTTTTTCATTTGGAGTGCTGCTCAGAAGACCTATCCATTCTAAAATAATAAAGATAATTTTGTGATTTCTTCCAGTTGTTTTATGTTTTAATTTTTATGATTGTATCTTTAAGCCATATGGATCTTATTTTACGACAGTAACAAAGGGATCTTTATTAGGATATACTAAGGCAGTCCATCATGACCAAAACTCTCAATGCCAGTGGAATAACACATCAAAAGTTTTTTTCTTGTTCAGCCAGCCAAAGGTTTGTAAAAAGTTCCAAGCTCCCTCAGCAATATAGGCTAATTTTAACATGGGCTCCATAAGGGACCTTTCCATTTGCTCTGGAAGGAGAAGAGAACCAATAGCTGTTTAACCAACAGGGATTTTTCAATGCATCAGCATGAAATCTGTTCATATTTCATTGGCCAAATCTAGTCATATGCCCCATCCAGTTGCAAGGGGTGCTGGGAAATATGGTCTTCAACATGCTCAGGAAAGAAAATGGAACCAAATATTAGTGCACTGGTAATTTCTACTACCAAATTAGTTTTATTGGACTCTAGATGGTGGCCCAGCTGTCTAACATTAATTATGGCATAATCCATCTTGTTTGTCACTGATTTGAAGTGCTATCTTGATTACATACTGAAATTTCCTCTATATTTCCATTCTTTCCTATGTAGCTTTGACCTTTCTATATATTTTTACACTAATTATAATAGCTTTATAATATATATTGTTATTTGGTAGAGATAGTCTTTTTCATTAATTTATACTTTCATATAAGTTTGAGACTCAATTTCTATTATATTTGTGTTATTTTTCTAAAAATTCTGTTGATTTCTTATTGTTATTACTCTAAATGTCTAAATTAGTATAGTGACAGTTGTATGTTTAGCATACAAGGTATTTCCATGCATAATAGAGAGTATGTTTTTATATGTATCCAGGTTGTTTTTATATACCTTCTGAATGTTTCAAACTTTTCATCATGTAGATCTTACACACTTAAAGTTAAGTTTACCTGGATAGTCCATCACTTTGATGCAGTCCTAGGTAAAGATTTCATGTACATTTCTAAGTGTCTTGTATTTAATAAAGGAAAACCAATTTTTGATTGTATAGTTAGGAACTTCACTGAATCTCTTTATAATATTTTTCAGTTGATTTTCTTCACCTACCAAATATGCAACCTTACCCTTCATAACAAATGATAGTATTGCCTCTTTGCCTCTAAATTTTATACCTTTTTCTCATTGAATTTAAATTTATGTATTTTGATGATTTGGTAAAATCCTCATCCCTTTGTGGTTGGGCAAAAATTAATCAGTGTTGTATATGATGTCATTTTATTCAACTTTGAACTCTTTGTGAATTAGAACTACTTAATTCCACAAAATTATTGAACATCTCCCACAGGAAAATCTTTGGGTTTTGTCCCAAATGATGTAAAAAGAAATAAAACAAGTCCTTGCTCATAAGTCCTTGCTCTCATAGTGCTTATACTTGAAATAGGAAAGCAACAGAAATTATACAGATGTCTATAATTCACAGTCAAATGTGATAAATGATGCAGCTGGGATGCAAAGGAAATGCTTGGGGATAAGGAGATTTTAATTTTGCCCCGTAGACTAAGAGCTGGCATGGCAGGAATGTGCCCAGCTTCGTACAAAGGTGGCATGTAAATGGAATCTTGATAGCTGTTCAGAAATGTGACTGGAAGTGCATTGCACAGGTGATTCCAGATGCCAGCAACAAATCTAGGCTTATTTTTGAAGCTTGATTGTATTTAGCACCTAAGATAACCTTGTGCATGGACATTCAATATTATTTGGAAACTGCACCTACATGGGAATGGGACAGTAGTAACTCAGTTATACACATTTTGACTCGAAATTTAAGTGTCCATTCCATCAGAAACTAGAACCATTTCTTTCTCATTAACTGAGCATAGTAGGACTGTCTATAATTTCATTGACTGTTCAAAATCTATTCTAGACTTTGAGTTACAAGTCAGGCATTTCGTGGGACTCTCAGTGTTTATGTATGGACAGAAATTGTCTTCTTTTATGTTTAGTAAGTGAAAAACATGACATTAATTTTATAGCAAGAATAAAATCTTTTCTTTGTAGACAAGTTTAATTTAAGGAATACTGCTTGTTGGCCTTCATTAAAAGCAATGAGTTTTGTGTCATTTTGTAAAGAATATGCCATGCTAAGATTAACTGACCTAAGTTTTTGTTTTAGCGTTTCAGCCAAATACCTACATAGCTATGAGTACAAAGCTGATTGTCTTCAATGTCCTATTGTGTACAATTAAGATTTGCTTCACAAAATTCCTAGGTTCTTTCTGTCCTCAGACTGGTTTTAACCAATCTCAATTTTGCCTGGTATATCAAATGGTTTGCACTTCTCTGTGTACAACACATCTCCTGGTGATAATTTAATTTTTTAAATTAAGAGGTGCCTGAGTGGCTCATTCGGTTAAACATCCAACTTTTGATTTTGGTTCAGGTCATGATCTCACAGTCCTAAGATGGAGCCCAGATTCAGGCTTCGTGCTGACAGTGCAAAACCAGCTGGAGATTCTCTCTCAGTCCCTCTGCCCCTCCCATTGCTCACATTCATTCTCTCTCAAAATAAATAAATATTTAAAACTTTTTAAGAATTAAGAAGTACCTAGCATAGAAGGTGAAAGAGACAATTCTCAAGCTTCTTTCGCATTCCCTTTCCTTCGTCTCTTTTCCCCTTACTCCTCTGAGAAATAGGATATCAAGCTCCTTGGGAAATTCTAAAGTTCTATGACATAAATTTCTATTCTATCTTAGGTTTATTACATGCCTCTAAACCTTTGTCACAGCACCTGTTTCTCTTGGTGATAAAGCCTTCTCACTTTTGTTTTGGGCTAGAAAGGTACTTTGTGTTTCTTCAGAAAGATGCCCTAGCAGTTTTGTAAGAATCCACAAAGCCTCAATCATGGAAGGGACCTTGAATACTCCAGGATTTTGCTTTTGGCTATGTGAATTTCATTCCCATCACACTCTTTATTTTAAAGCTTAGGCTCCTTAATCTTCTTCCTTGGGATAAATTAAAACTCCTTGTCTTTTAGTTTGCTCTCCTTTTGAAGGTCCTCAGGGTAAGAAAATCTGTATTCATAAATAAGATTATATTAGTTATACTATTTAAAATACTTATAGCACTAAGAAAGTAAGGGTGAAATATTTCCCTGGCTGTTATATCATTTAAATTTTTTAAATGTTTATTTATTTTGAAAGAGAGAGAGAGGGGAGGACCAGAGAGAGAAGGATAGAGAAAATCCCAAGTAGGCTCTGGCGGTCAGCACTGAGCCCAATGCAGCGCTCGAACCCACAAACTGTGAGATTATGACCTGAGCCAAAATTAAGAGTCAGACGCTTAACCAACGAAGCCACCAACATGCTCCTGTTACATCATTTTTACTATTACTGAGGAAAATGATACATTTTGAGACAGTACGTCATACTTCAGTTGGCAACCTGATATGGTGACCGGGGTGCCGTTCTATGATTTCAAGATTCTAAATTTTAAAATGCAAGGATCCTTTTATTCGTGCAGAAATATTAGTATTTGCTAGTGGTATTTTTTTTAAAAACAAGTTTTATTTCATTTCAAGATATATTCAGGCTAGATCAACTTTGAGGGAATGGTGTGCAAGGTATTGAATCCATAACACAAGTAAGAATATGTTGGAAATATGATTCTAACATTCAAAGTAGAATTCTGCCATTATAACTAGAGTTTGGGATCTAAACCATATACAGACTACAGTTCTTGAAAGACACATGTGGCCTTAATTTTTATCTGCCAGCACAATTTCCTCTGATACTTTCAGGAGCCCTTTACTCCCTTGTAGCAATGTTCAAATGCTTATTCTTTTTTACTCCAGTCTCGATACAGAAGGCAGAAATCAGCTTTATCCTCAAGATCCGCCAAACCTCCCACCACACAGGGTCATAAAACAGGACACATTTTGTTACTGCTGGTGTATCTGCAGATCAGTTCTGTGGTTCTGTTTAGGTGGGCTTCTCTTACCCATCTATGGTCAGCTGTGGGTTGGCAAAATGGCTCTGCTGATTTTGAGTTGGTTCTCTCACATGTTTTGGACTCACTTGGCTGTAGGCAGTACAGTACACTTCTCTGTATGACTTGCACACCATTCCCTCAAAATTGGTCTGGCCTGGGCGTGTTCTCATGTGAGAACTGGAGACTGGGAGTATTCTCAGGGTGAAACAGAAGAGTAAAGGGGAGAGGGGCTGTAAGCAAACGGAGACCCTGGAGGTCTAGATTCCAAACCGGCATCCCATCAGTTATGCCACTTCCGTTAGCCTACAGCCAGTCTCATGGTCAAGCTGAGCTTCAAAGCTGTGGAAACAGACTCTCTGCAGACTATTTGCAGAAGGAACTGCAAAGTCCTATTGCAAAATGGTGTATCTACAGGGAGGGTGGAGAAGTTTGGCCTTTTTTGCAATCCATCTACTTCTACTTTCCCAGAAGCTGATTGCTTCCACCAAAATCAAAGCCATTTGAAACTTGGACAGTAAAATAACCAAAAGCATTCTCTGTAATTAGTATTTTTGAGTTGGTTTTTACTAGTTCACGCCAGTGGTTAAACACAACTGTTAAATTACATAAACTGAAAAGTAAATGCGCTTCATTGAGAAAAAAAAATGGTAGTTTTACTAAAACCCATCACTTCCTGGTTATTCTTATTATTATCTGTATTCTCAAGTAATTTACAATGATTATATCTGAATGGCAGAAATGCTGTATAATGATGTACTGCCTCATATCTCCGCCTAAATCTGTGCCCAGTTATATCATGTTGATAGCTTGAATTTGACCATGGGAGTATTGAAATTGACAAACACTTCTAATAAGGGCTTTTTTTCCTTTTTTTTTTTTCTTCATGGCTGCTGGTTAACATTTACCAACACATCACTGCCTGTAAGAGTGATGGAGGATTTGGAGGCTCAAATCAAGTCATTCTTCCACTCTGAAGCATGAGTTACAGACTTACCTTATTTATTCTTTTTAAATTTTTATAATTTCTTAAAATATTTTATTTATTTTTGAGAGACAGAGAGAGACAGCACAAGCAGGGGAAGGTCAGAGAGAGAGAGAGAGGGAGGCACAGAATCGGAAGACAGGACTTTTTTTTTTACAACTAGAAGTCTATACCTTTTGATTCCCTTTATCCATTCATGTACTCTTCTTCTACTCCCCTCCTTTCCGACAACCACCAGTTTATTCTCTGTATCTATAAGCTTGTGTTTTGTTTTTGTTTTTTTTTAAGAGTCCACATGTGAAACCAGATAATTATTTGTCTTTTCTCTGCTGACTGATTTCTCTCAGCATAATGTTCTCAAAGTTCTTCCATGTTATTGCAAATTCACCTTATTTGTTTTGTCTGTTCTATTGCTTTAAAAAGGAAAAATATGGAGTAAATGGAGTAACCTAAAATTCCTAATACTGTAGTTTTAAGTCCATGAGAAAAATGGTGGTAACAGTTGCTTCTTTCTTTCTTTAGTAAACTCAAATGTTTTTAAATGAAAACATAAATCTATTCAACTTCCCTAGTGTTAAGGTACAGGCCTAACCTTAAGAAAATCTGGAGGGACAGGCAGTTAACATCTCTAATGACAGCCACAGTCATGACACAGTGTGCATACACATTCAGGGGAAAGTGGTCTTGTATTAAGTGTCTTTGACACAATAATTTCAGGATAAGTTTTATGTTGAGAAACAACAAAAGGCTTGTGAGGCACAATGTTTTATCACCTTGTTAATGGAGACCGGGGCTTATTCATTTTTCTGAGTCAGATGGTTAGATGTTCGCCTTCTGGTATTCCAACTAGGAAAAGGTCATTAAATCTACACAAGGACATACCAAGCCGTAAGTCTTTTCAGAAAGAAAACTTACTGAGGAAGCACCAAAAATTAGAGAAAATGCAGAGTAAGGGTGCTCAAATTCCATTCTTTGGTTGTACCAACTTCACAGTGAATTCCCAAGAAAAGTAGGAGTTGGAGCAGTTTTATATGAGAGGTCCTCTTGGCTGGGCTATTCCTTATTTTAAAAGCCACTTATTGGGGATGTTTTAATGAATTGTTGGATATGGTGTTGCATTGTGGGGATAGATGGTGTGATGTTTCAGAGTGGGAAAAATTATACTGGTACCTACATATTTCTAAGCTTCTCTGGCTCTAATAAAATCATTTTCTCAACTTACAGTCCATAGTCTCCTGATATTTTATTTATTACAGATAATCAAGGAGTAAAATCTAAAATATCATGGGGTGCTAGAATGAGATATCAGTGTGAACCACGGTTAGCTTAATATAGATACAGGTGGAGAAACAGAGAAGAAATTGTAGATATGTATGCACACACAGGTTAGTATACACACATGTATTCCCAGCCCACTAACAGAGCATGGAAGCAACAACACCCTGCCTAGCAATAAACACATCCAGTGCCCAGACCTGGATTTCTAATACCATTCCCCAATAAAAAGAACCAGGGGTCTTTGGAGACATGGCTAATTCTAGGGTTGTGGCAGGGGATTAACAAGGTGAGCTTGGATCATTTTGTAGTTCCAGACTAGTAAGTAAGTACTCAAAAAACATAAAACTGAGGTTATATCAAAGATATACTGGACCCAATTGAAAGAGCTTTCAACGGCTATGCTAGAACCATTGAAGTAACAAAATAAACAATATAATATTGTATTTATAATTCAAAGTATAAAATAAATATCCATGGATCCACACTGACAAAATTAAATGATTGAATAAATTTTAGAAATGAAAGAGAATAGGCAAATCTCCCATACAGAAAAATTCCAAATAATTTATGTAGATAATTTCTCCTCAATAGAGTAGAACAGAACTCCAGCCTTTAAGTATGGGCTTCATGTAGTGACTGCCTTTTGAAGAGAATATCATGGGGGCACCTGGGTGGCCCAGTTGGTTAAGCGTCTAACTTTGGCTCAGGTCATGATCTCACAGTTTGTGCGTTTGAACCCCATGTCAGGCTCTGTGCCGACAGCTCAGAGCCTGGAGCCTGCTTCACATTCTATGTCTCCCTGTCTCTCTGTTCATCCTTCATTCATGCTCTGTCTTTCTCCGTCTCTCAAAAATAAATAAAACATCAAAAAATTCTAAAAGCAATAAAAAAATAAAGAGAACATTATGTAAAGGGGGAGATAGAGTAACTTTACAGTGGAAGAAATCTGATAACCACACCTCAGTCAGGTGATCAAGATCAACATGTCAGTATTAAGTCATGATGATGGTAAGTAACTGTTATATAATGTCATGAAGATCGCACTTCAACTTGTGGTCTTCCTACCCCAAATTGATGATTCCAGTCTGGTCATGACAAAATCATCAAACAAACCCAGATTAAGGGATATTTAACAAAATGCCTGAAGAGTACTTCTTTAAACTCTGTCAAGGTCATCAAAAGCAAGAAAAGTATAAGAAACACTCATAGTATAAAGTACACTAATGAAACACAAAGACTATATGTAATGTAATTTCCATGATGGCATTCTGGAATATAAGAGGATATAAGGTTAAATTTAAGTAAATATTAATAAAGTATGGGCATTTGTTCTAAATAATCTATTCTTATTTGTTCTTTAGTTAAAACAATTGTTTTAGATTTATAGGATAGTAACGGCTGAGGAAACTGGATGTGGGGTATAGGAGAATTCTCTCTACCATGTTTGCAACTTTTTTTGTAAATCTATTGACAGAAAACTAATATAGTTCCTGTGAAAATATTCCATTTTAGAAGTTTATTTATTTTATTTTTTAATTTTTATTGAGGTGTAACTGACAATATTACATTAGTTCCAGGTGTACAGCATAGTGATTTGTTATTTGTATACATTGTGAAGGAAATTTATCTTCTTTTAAAGGTTACAATGACATAGGTATTATTCTTCTCTTACCAAAGTTTCTTATAATATATAGAAGATGCTTGATTTTATAGTCAAGTGTAAATCTGTAGGTAGTAGATTGCAGTACAGGCATATTAGCACAATGATTCTTAATTTTGGAATGCTTTACACCTTTAAGCATATTAGCATTTTTATCTAATTAGCTGAAATCACACTTGTAAAGAAGTCAACTGTCTGGAAAAGATAGTTGCAAATGACATATCAGATAAAGGGCTAGTATCCAAAATCTACAAGGAACTCACCAAACTCCACACCTTAAAAATGAATAATCCAGTGAAGAAATGGGCAGAAGCCATAAACAGACACTTCTCCAAAGAGGATATCCAGATGGCCTATAGGCACATGAAATGATGCTCAACATCACTCATCATCAGGGAAATCAAAATCAAAAACACACTGAGATACCACCTCACGCCAGTCAGAGTGGCTAAAATGAATATATCAAGAGACTATAGATGCTGGCAAGGGTGTGGAGAGATGGGCACCCTCCTACACTGTGGGTGGGAATGTAAACTGACACAGCCGCTCTGGAAAACAGTATCGAAGTTCCTCCGAAAACTATCAGTAGAACTCCGCTATGACCCAGCAATAGCACTGCTAGGGATCTACCCAAGGGATAGAGAAGTGCTGATGCATAGGAGCACCTGTACCCCAATGCTCATAGTGACACTTTCTACAATAGCCAAAACATGGAAAGAGCCTAAATGTCCATCACCTGATGAGTGGATCAAGAAGATATGGTATATATGTACAATGGAGTATTACATGGCAATGAGAATGAATGAAATATGGCTATTTGTAGCAAAATGGATGGACCTTGAGGGTGTCATGCTAAGCGAAATAAGTCAGGCAGAGAAGGACAGATACCATATGTTTGTTTACATTAACAATCTGCGAGGTCTACAAATATTGCACCCTTGAACCAATCTTGACATCTGTGAGAATAGACAAAGATGCTATTTATATGGAACTTATATTCTGTTAAGACTAGAGGCTGACAAGAGGTGACAATAGATAAGTGAACAAATAAATAAAATCAATTAAGAAAATGAGGGTCCTATGAAGATATATAGAACAAAGTAATGGGACAGAAAGGATGGGGTATGTGATCTACCCCTTGAATCTGATTTAATACACGTTGATTAATAAAAACTGTAATTTTATAGAAATAAATTTATTCTGTTATACATTTTCATATCTGGCTTTTATTCACTCAACATTGGGTTCAGATGACCTCTTCTGATCTTTACAATCTCTTTGATGGAATACCTACCTACCTGAGTCTCCTCTTTCATGACCATGGCAGTAAGTCAAAACAATGAGCACAATCCTCCCTAACTCTTAAGGCCTTGGGTCAGGCCTGGAACACTCCTACTTCCACTGAATTCTATTGATGAAAATCGGTCACATGACCTACCCCAAAGTCGGTGGGGCAGGGATGTATGTTCTTCCTACTGGGCTCTAACACAGGGTCTCAGTTGTGAGGGGTGAAGAATTGAGAACAATAGTCCCATCTACCTTGCAAGAAAACACTGTTTTCCTCATCTAACTGACTTTCCTTTCTATATCAGGTTTACAATTGACTACATAACATGTGATCAAATTCTGCAGTAAGAGAAATGTGGGAAGTCAGAGATGGGCAAAGAACCAGGTCTTGCTTTAATGGCTTTTTCTAAAAATTATAATTCTAGTATATAAAGTGTAGTGTTACATTAGTTTCAGTTGGATTCAGCAGTTCCATATATTACTCAGTGCTCATCAAGGTAAGTGAACTCTTAATCCCCTATGCCTATTTTGCCCTCCCCCTTACCCACCATCCTTGTGATAACCAACAATTTGTTCTCTGTAGTTATAGGTCTGTTTTTTGGTTCATCTCTTTTTCCCTTTGTTCCTTGCATTACAGGATTTTATAGTCTAACAGAAAATACTTATAGTTTAATAGCCAATATTTAATACCTTGTGCTTCCTCATCTGTAAAACAGAAATAACACCATTGCCAGTCTTACATGGTCATCACAAAGACTGATGAAGTAACATATATGAAGGGCACAGTGCCTGACCCATAAAGATTATAGCTGTTGTCTGTGTCTGCCTATCTAGTTGTCCATTTAGTTACTCAGCTTGACCTTAATTTTTAAAAAATGAAATAGGTCTATATTTTTATTTATATTTTGCAAAGAAAAACAACAGGAAGGGAACACATTAGCATGTTAATGGTACCTTGGGGTTTTGGGATAATGAAGGGCATTTTTTTCTTCTTATGCATTTTGGTAGCTTTTAAAATTTCTACTGTGATCATCTATGACTCAAAAAAAAATCAGTAAACATTTTAAAAGGTAATTTGCCCACTGTATCGGATTAAATTGAGAAATTCCAGCTCCAACATTTGTTTACTAAAGATTTTCACCAAATTGTATAGATAATTATGCAAATATAAAGTGTATTTTGTTTTGATAGCTATCACTTGGAATTTTCAAGAAGTGTTTAATTTTTAATATATTTATAAATTTGATTCCTAATAATTGATACAAATTTTAATTTAATATTACATTTGTTTAAATTCAGTAACCAAAGAAATTCCATTTCTTTCTTCTGCTACCCTATCAAGTATTACATGGGGCACCTGGGTGGCTCAGTAGGTTAAATGTCCGACTTCAGCTCAGGTCATGATTTCATGTTTTGTGAATTTGAGCCCCACATTGGGTTTTCTGCTGACAGCTCAGAGCCTAGAGCCTGCTTCAGAGTCTGTGCCTCCCTCCTTCTCTCTCTCTTTTCCCTGCTCATGCTCTGTCTTTCTCTCTTTCTCCCATAAATAAATAAATATTAAAATTTCTTTTAAATATCAAGTATTACTTGATTTCCTCTCATGGCCAAAGATAGAGTATACAGCCACAATAAACCTTCATTATATGGAGAGTCTCCCAGGTTTATTTGAATTATTAAAACTTGTACTTACCAACAAGAACATGGAACAGGTGAAAAGTCTGGGCTTTTCCTCTTTCAAGTTGTCAGTGTAAATAAGGAGAGGCATTTTTAAGTTTATTTATTTATTTTGGGGGGAGCATGTGTGACTGCAAGTGTGGGTAGCGGGTGGGGAAGGGGGAGAGAGAGAGAGAGAGAGAGAGAAAGAAAATCTCAAGCAGGCTCTGCACCGTCAGTTTGGAGCATGAGGCATAGCTTGAACTCATGAACTGTGAGATCTTCCTGAGCCAAAACCTATAGCTGGCCACTAAACCAGCTGCTAAATCGACCGAGTCATCCAGGCACCCCAGTAAAGACAATTTTAAAATATGAGTCTCTCCTTCCACTAGTGGTCTTGATAGGGAATGTGCAGAAGGTTTATCAAATATTTGAAATAAGCTGAGTATTCTGCTGAATTCAGTACAGATCTTAGAGTTGAGTCAATCACTAATTGCTACTTTTCAGATACCTTTCCAAAGTACTTTAGTTAAATATCCAAAATATCCTAACTAAATATGAAAGACTAACCCCAGACGGCTCCCATCACGGCTATCTGACCATGAAGGTAAGGGACACCTGGTAGCCCAGTTCTTAGATACTCCTGTATTTGCAGTAGCAGAAGCATTGTGACATGTTCTAAATCTTTTATTTTTTCCAAAGTTCCCCATCTTAAATTAGATTTTAAAACTCAAGAGTTAGAGGATAGAACTGGTGACATCTCCAGGGCCCCCTATAGAAGTGTTGCCTTCTGTGTATTCTGTCATCAACTGCGGTTTCCTAAACTGAATTGCATTTAATTATAATCAAGTGATTCATGCTACATTTGAACTTCAGATGGATCTTTATTTTCCAGGAAGGTTGTTATCAAATAGCCAATTCTGACTTCTGGAGATGCTTACAGATTAACTAAGAAACAAAAAGGAATATTCTTGAAGCATTTTCAGCTATTAGAAAGATAAATTACTATGTGAATCAATAAAAAGTATCATTTTTATGGAAACATAGATTGGGAGAGTGCTATCAGAACAAAACCTAGAAATCTTTTATTGGACATGTTCTGTTTTCTCAAACTTGACACTTAAGAGGATAAGTAATTTCTGCAAATATTTTTATTTTAGTTAATCAAATTGATAAAGATTTTTGCTATAGTTATTATTCTAAGAGGACATTTAAGCTGTATCAAATTTATTGTATTTGCCCCAGATTATTTATTTGACTGATACTTATTATTTACCAAATCTACAACAAAACAAAAAACAGGCTAGAAATAAGGGTAGTTATGGTGGGTACATTGTCTTGAAGGCTTATGATGTTTCAACCAACTCTTTTAGAAGAAATGTATCCACAAGATGCCTTACAGGACCCCCATTTCAGAATCCTTATGAAAATGTAAGAGAAGGAAAAACTCCCCCAACAGAGTGCAGATAATTGTAGGGATGTGAGGAATGGGGAAAGTAGGAAGGGAAGGTTAAAGGAGTGAAATACCAAAGAAAAGTAAAATGTCTGAGAACATTTCTCCAGGGTTGAAAGAAATTCTATCCAATAAAATTTTCTGTATTGCTAGAAATACTGTATGTGACTCTTGAGCACTTGAAACATGACTAGTGTGACTGAGGAAACAGGTGACTAGTGGCTCCCTTATGGAACAGCACAGGTTCGCAGCTTCACCACTGAAGGTGTGGTCCTTGCACCTGTAACAACAGCTGGGAGCTTATTAGAAATGCAGAATCTTGGCTCCCACCCAGACCTACTGACTCAGAATCTGTATTTTTACAACATCCCCAGGCAAATGGTATAAGTTGAGAGGCCCTGCCCCAGGGCAATTTCACTTGCTAATTAATCACCCATTGAGAAGACCTGGGAATCCTCTATTTTTATCATGGGCTAATGAACCTTAACAACATATTTATTTTTTCCACAGAAGAGTATGCGATGCAGTAGGTATGAGTTGCAACAGTGTTTGAATTGCTTACTTTAAATCTTTTCCAAATGTGAACAAACGTGCCCCATTCATCCATTGATTCATCCATTCAGGAAAGAGAGAGTCCCTGCATGACATGTGCTGCCTGCGGTGAGCATCTGAGCATCTCCAGTTAAATTCGACAGTGTGCTTTATTTTTATGCAGTGAAAAAAAGGAAAGGAAATAAACAGATTATTGAGTTCAGCCTTAGGGCCGAGATTTAAATAAAAAATAACATTCAAAATGTTAAAGCAAGGAAACACCATGAAAACTAGAATTGGAGAATGATGTTGATAGAACAGTTTATTGCATTCTGCTTCTTACCATATGTCTTAACTTTGGATTTCCCCAAAATCTGAGCCTAAGACCAGAATTTGGGTACAAGAAGTCTATTTGGCAGTGGTCTCATGAATTACAGGGAATGAAGTGGGGAGAATGAAACAACAATGAGAAGGTCAATAAAGGGGACATTGCTGCGTTTGTCACAGAGGTGGGTTACTGGGTCTCCCTCTTGGAGACCATCTGAGAGACTTTGGGTGTGTGAGGGAGGAAGATGCCAGCACCTCTGGGAACAGCTCAGCTACACTTCAAGTACCACCTGAGTGGTGGATGTGATGTGGAGTCTTTTACACCAGAGTAGAATCTTTTTATGTAATAGGTTACCATCCTGCAGAAAGATAGAAAAGGCTGTTGAGAAGCAAAACTAAGAACCAAGGCACCCAAATCTAATCTAGGTGTCTTGTTAAATTATTTGGCTCAGGTAAATTGCTCTGGGCCACAGAGCACAGTGGAGGTGTTGGGCTTTGTAATCAGAGAGATTATGTCCTGTCCATATTCTTCTGTACCCTTTTTCACTAACGTCTGTATCTTTATTTTACTGAAACTTGTCCTTTCTCTCTCTTTCAGTATTCCTTGAGAGAACACTAAAAATAACCTACAATGAAAATAACTTGCTAATGAATCTCCAGAACATAAGTATGATTTGTTTGAAATTCCCTTTGGCTCATGTGTGTTTAGCTACTTCTAAGTTCAAGGTATTCTGAGTATTTGAATTATATTTTCAAAACCAAGAGAATGAGAATTTATGTTATGACAAAGCAGATATTCTGTTCTTTTTATACATTTATTTGTTTACCTCAAAAATCATTTAAAACAACTTACATAGATATATAGCATATAGTATAGTAAGTTCTGGGTAGAGAGAAAAGAAGGCCAAGTATTTATAGGAAAAGTCTTTTAGATGTAAAAATATTACTAAATCAGGTTTAGTTGCATGTTATCAAGCTGACTTTCCTACATTAAACAAATTTCTAAAGTCTCTCCAAAAAAAATTAAGACACAAAGTCGTACTAATTACAGAGCATGCAAAGATATGTTCACTTACCTCAAGCAACTTTATGTCCCTTTGGAAGATGAGATATGTCCCCAAGAACAAGCAAAATAAGCTTATAAGGGGACACATTTTATGTATAGTCACTTGAATAGGATTGGAAGGAGATTCTGTGGATATTTGGAAGAATGTGTGAAGAAAGAGCAGAGGACACAGTGCTATAATTTAGGATGGTCAGCAAATCTTTTGTGGACATGGGAGCATTTGTACCAAGTCTTGAAGAATTAATTAATGGATAGGTTTAGAAGCTTCACGGAAATTATGCAAATAAAATTGGGCATAATTATTTTGGGTTTAGGAGCCATATGGAGATAGACTTATAAAGAAGATGGTAAGTAAGATAACAGGTGATGTGGTTGGAAAAGCCAGGGAGGAACATGAGAGCCAAACATAGGATTTTAGGAGGATAATCCTTGTTCTCTCTCATCCAGCAGAACATACCATATTATCTCTCTCTGTCTCTGGAATTGATCATGGTGATAAGACTTAGTTGCCCCAGCAGTTCATTTTCTTTTCAGTTCCATCAACTGAAAATAGTGTTTGGGTTTATTCATTAATAAATTCATATGTTTATTTGTTTCGGTGAGTATCTGTACTAGAACTACAACAGTGGACAGGACATGCTATCTCTTGTAGAAGAGCTCACCCTACAGGTAGACAAATGGTTATTATTCAATGCAATAAATCTTAATAGATGTGCCCATGAAATTATATATAGTCTAATCAGATTTTCTAATCAATTTGTTATTTAATTCCTATTTTCAATGGAGTCCCATATACTTTGTAAGAAGACAGAATGTCTGAGTGGAGAATCTTATGAGAGAAAATCTAATTTGTCAAATATTAGAAGCCCATATTTTATCTGTGAATAATAGTTCTGTCTAGCAGGATGTCCTGATGCATTCTTAAATGAACCTACAGTCCCAACTTCTGGGAAAACCAGGCTGTTTCCAAGCATGACAAACAGGGTGTCGCAGATCTGTGACTAGAATGGGGCTGGGGCTGTAACCTGCAGTCCTCAAGCTTAAGCTAGATCTTCTATGAAGCCTAAAGCCAAAGTTTGTGGGCACTTCCTTGGTCAAGGGTGCCAGTGGCTTCTGGAGGTCAACTGCTATATCAAGGTTAGGGGTTGAGAGCAGACTTATGAGTCTGTTTGCCCTCACTCTCCCCCACTTCATGTATAGCTTTTTTTCCCCAACTGCCAGTTCTGACCTACAGTCGCTTGGGTCCCACCAGGTGATGCACCAGCACCATCTTCCATGGACTTTGTCATTATTTCCCACAGTATAGTGAGGCAGAATTGCTGCAATAATCTCTGATTCCACATCACTCTGAGGGACTCTGCTTCCCTGACCAGGTGCCAACTGAATTAGCGTGCTTGCTCTGTTCCAGTCATCATGTCACCTCCAAGCATTAAGTACACTTAATGCAAATCTGTAACTGAATTACCTTCAAAGCCTGTAGATCATGGCTTTTCATTCACTTCTCCCCAAAAAGCCTCAGAAATGAACACACAATTATATGTAAGTTTTTAATTCAAATCTATAGTGAGTAATGAAGGGCAGTCTCTTAAGTATCAGTGGAACACTTTCTAAAAGCTTTCTTTGTTTTCTATCACTTTTTCAAAGATTATCTTTGAGTTTTGCAAAAGTATGTTAAAAGGAAAAATCAAAATCTTTGCATTTTTAGAAAATGAGTGACTCCATTGTCTGTGAATTTTTTATTTAATTATAGTCTAATTTTCATACAATTACTAAATACTCTAGATGCATAGGTTAGCTCAAACACACTGATGACTTTGTTTATCCTGAGACCCAACCATCATCCTGCAAAGAGCTACATGAAATGATACTCTTTCTCCAATGCCTACACAGAGGGGAGGGGACAGCACTGAAATTCTGAGTCCCAAAAGAACAACTAAAACAACAACCCTCAGTCTGTATAAAATATTGCTTGTATGTTTCCATTAGCTCATTAATGTAATTTTCATATGACTATTGCAGATAAGCTCATTAATGTAATTTGCAGTGATTATGGCAGCTAATGATTATGTAAGCATCCCTGATCATGTGGAAAATTAAAAGATGTTAAAGGAAAATATTGACACTTATATTGTAAGTAATGGGTGTTCATAAGATGTCTGTGTTTTGGAAACCTTATTTGCTTAATCTTTTGAAAATCAAAAGTAACAAGGCTTTGGTGTATAAAATTAAATGCATGACACATGTTGAACGTCAAACAACGCTCTACAGCATTTTATAATATTTTTATGTCGTTCCTGCATCTGTCATGGTGATGAGGGACCATAATGCAAACTGAAGACAAAACACAAGCTAGCATCCACGCACACCCCCCCAAACCTTGGAATATTCCTCAAACACTCCTGGCTACCCAAGAACTAAAGAAAGAAAAGAAAAATGATTAACTAATAGAGATCACAGTCATACAGGACTGCAGTCTCCATCAGTTTACAAATGTCTTAGTAAACGACAAGAAAAAGACAATCTTATCAATAGTCTAAACTCCAGAAACCTATAGATTCAGTTTCTTGGAGCCCCTAGTATCACCTTCCCCTTCATAGTGATGTGGGAACAAAGGCAAGCAGAAAATGGCAGATATAATTAAATTCCCTTATAACTTGCAGCCCTTTGACAATACTTGAGACAAATATGGAGTGTACCATTTCTTCAGTAATGCCCTACTGTCTTAATGTTAATGCTTTACTAGAGGGAAAACAACCTTAGCTTGACAAAGCTAGGCCACAGTTATCTTAGGAGTCCTCATTAGCATATGAAAATCCTTCTGGTGGCCTCCCTTTTGCCTTTACCTCCCCCAACTCTGTAGTATGTGACCAGTCACTCTTTGCAACCCCAGCGTAGCTCTTTCTGCCTATGGGCCCCATCCCTGGGCTTTAATAAAATCACCTTTTTGAACCAAAGATGTCTTCAGGAATTATTTCTTGGCCAATCAGCTCTGAATCTACCCACCCCCCCCACCATCCCAAAACCTCATCAGTCTTTTTATTGAATCAGCTTATATTTTCTGAAATGTGGCATGGGACCGTGCTTGGTCTATAAAAAGCATCCAAACTGTTAGTGATTATTGGGATAATTTTAAATGTAGGCAGTAGTAGGAAATGGGACCATTTTTGCTAAGTATAGTCTATGTATGTCTCAGATGTTTATGTATCCAATTTACTTACAATGTGTAAAAATGTTAAGATTTCTATATTAGGTGGCTTAGGATTGTGGTAGGTTTATCCTTGTCCTTGATTTCTAGGCCTTCAATATCTATATGGGCAGCAGTTTATATCCACAATTATTATAGATGAATTGGCATATTAGGAACGAGCCTACGAATGTTCCATTATTAAATAAGGTCACAGCAGTAATTCTGATTAATGGAGCTGACTCTTGACAGCTCTGAGGACACTTCCAAGACATTTATAAATATATGCTTTCATAACAGAAAATGCCCTTAATTCCGTTACCTGTAAAGTATGGATAATAATGTCTGCCCTGTAGATTGTAAATTAGCTTAAGAACAGCCAAGCAGAGCTGCAATATAGATGCTGGGTGGTCAGCTAGCCACTTGCTTCTTGAAGCAACCTGCTCCTGCCTGTGCTGCCGACAAAGAACAGGACTCAAATTTGTAATTTTTAAATATTCTGTAAATGCTCAGGTTTGTTCAGAAGTATTTGAAACCATAAATATTAAATCTAAGAGTGACAATATTCTATGGAATGGCTATGGTAGCATTTTTTAAATGTTGCCTTTTTCAGCAAATACAATTTTGAGAGTTTCAGCTCTGTACATTAGATCAATGGACCTAAGTTGCTGAGACAAAAATGTCATGACACAATCAATACAAGGCTATAATTCAGAAATTCCAAGCACATCTGTGAAGGTAACATAAAGGTCCAAACCAGAAAGAAAACTTTTCTATTGCCATTCAGAATTTCTTATGCTTACTCACAGTGCATATTTTTATGGTCTGTTTTTGTTTTAAATATCCTGATGCAATAGACCCATTTGACAACCTGAAAAAGAAATTTTAAAACTCAGCTATCTATAGATATCATGTCCCTAGCAGGAGACACACTGTAAGGATATAAGTTAGAGAACTAAGACACAAGACTCAGCTTTCCCAGTTAAGCTAGTGTGAGCAATACAACACCATCGCTACAATGTGGGGAGAAAATGAATCTTACAACCATATCATTACTTGTGAGACCCATTGATGTAATGAATTTTCAAACATAGTTTATGCTATGCAGTTCTATATGTACCCACTTTTCCTTGTATGTATACCATAAATTGCCAATAATGTGCAAACTCAGCCTTCTTGCTCTGAAAGTTTGTAGAATCTGTCATTTCAGAAAAACAGAAATAAAACTAAGGAATACAAAATAATGAGAGGTGTTTTTTGGTTTATTTTTCATTCCCCCCCCCCCCCAAATATTCAAACCCTTGAGGAGGTTCCCTTGAAAATAACAGAAGTTTAGATTCAGGAAGGATCTACAATGTCTTCTCTTGCTATTGAAGGGGTCACGGATCCATCAAATGCTCTGCAAAGAAAGCAATCATCATGTCATAAACTGGGGGAATCCTCATACACAATATTGCTTTCTTCACATTAGCATGTTAAAGGTTTTGATTAGTCCTGTATTAAAGAAGCCATTTTAAGTTTAACCTGTTGACTCCCAAACTGATTTGACCAGAGATCCTTTTTATGCCCTAAAACCTTTGCATACTGGTAAATGTTTACTGAATCTAAACTTGCATTTTCCCCTGGTACTCAATCTGTGGTTCTTGGACTAGCAGCGTCAGCACCGCTTAAGGCTTGTTAGAAATGTCGAGTCTCAGACCCAGGGCCAGACCTGCTGGATCAGAATCTGAATTTTAACTAGATCCACAGGTGGTTCATAGTCATGTGTAAGTTTGAGAAGCACAGGAATAGTATTCACTCCAATATAACATTTTTACTTCAGTGAGGTTAGGGACCTGCTGAGAAAATATTTCACCCACAGAACTTAAATAATTTGGGAACTTCCGAGAAGTTGAGCCCACACAGAGTCTGCACATATCTTCTCCCATTTCTGTGATGTTAGGAGATGTCTTCAGAGGACTGAGTGAGCCTTTACAGCCTTCTCCATTTGTTCATGGGGTTCTGAGAGATAAATCTCTAGCTTTCAGACAGCAGACAAATGAGCCTACATCTGCCTTTGCCCAGGCACAGGGTTAGCTGGTAGAGTTTCTAGAAAGAGATGTATTTAACAGAAATCAGAGCATGACTAACACTTGAAGAAGAAGATTTGCATATGCACTAAAAGGGCAAGGGAGTACAGAATTGGAGCTTGCTGTCGAAAATTGCAGCTGATATTACAGCTTCCAAAGATGATTATTGGTGGATTTTGACAGGTGAAACATTTATTAATATCAAAATAAAATCAAAATCAAAATTCTGCTCATTATGCAAAATGCCTGCAGAACTATCTCTACAAGAAGCAACTCAAAAGTATACAAGTGACCTAGAAGAGGCAGAAAGGACCTTTCTGGGGTGATGGAAATAGCCTGTATTTTGATAGAAGTTGCATGATATATGCATTTGTCAGATTCAGTGAATTATTTATATAAGATCTGTATATTTTACTGTATATTACTTATACCTCAATGAAAAAGTAAGTCTTATGAAAGTCTCATGAAATTTGAGTGCGATTGATATTAGATGCATCAAGATGGGCTTTCAACAATACTTTGGTGAAATCATGCATTTGAAAATGCCCTTCCCTTGGTATATGGAGAGTACTGGAGGGCATGACTATGTGCATTGCATAGGCTAGTTGACATTGACCTCATAAACAGGCCAGTCAGTGACACTAGCTCTTCAGAGAAGCCATGCAAAATGGATTGCAACATGGGCTCTGGGTAATGACTGTCAGGGGTCAAATCTGGCTCTTGTTCCCTTCAATCTAGGGCATGACTTCATCTTTCTGTGCCTTAGTTTCCTTATCTGTAAAATGGCAGTGATAAAAATATTTTCCTTGGGAAGACGTTTTGAAACTGAATGATTTAATATTTGTAACAAACTTAGAATAATCATAGCATAGAGCAAAAAATATATGTGTGTTCACTGGATAAAAAAAAGGCTATAATAAAGAAGGCACAACCACTATTACTATCATCTCAGCCAGCTTAATTTCTTTAAGAGCACTTATCACTATTTAAAATGATCCTGTTGTAAATTATATTTTTGCATTTTTATTGCCTGTTACCCACCCACTTACTTCAAGAGCCCTAAGACATAAGGAGCTGATCTGTTTTATTCACAATGTAACTGCCCCACCCAGGCACTGGAACAGCGCCTGACACACAGTAAATGACCGATAACATGTTGAATGAATGAATAAATGCAAAAAGTTTAAGCAAACTCAGTTCTTAAAGAAGTGAATCCCGAGATATCATTTTCTTAAGTACTGAATAAGTTATTGTGCACTATCATGTGCACTTAGTGATAAGTAAACACCTTACAGGGGCTGAGGTATCTGGTTTAATAGGATCAAAGAAGTGTCTTAAATAATGAGAAAGATCCAGTAATTGGAAAGGCCAAACATGAGCTTTCCAGGTAGAGGGAACTGCCAGTGCAAACCCTTGAGAAATGAATGGTTGTAGCATGTTTCAAAATCTGAAGGTGCACATGTTGATGCTTGGATAAAGATTTTAGTTTGTCTCTAAAGAAGTAAAAACTTCTGTTTTTAAGAATACTTAGAAGCTTAGCTAAGATATATATTATGCCATCTAATTATGCTAGATTTACCTTTTTGCCTCCTTAAGATAGTACATCAACTAAGATTAAGCAATTTATATTATGATAGCGAGTAAAGCCCAACTCACAACAGAAAAGGTTGACCTTCAAGTATGGCAAACTCTGCTTCCATTAACCCCTGCATCTGGCTTCAAACTCTGTGAAGTAAAGATCTAATTATGTTCATCTATGTGTCTGTGAGAAGTTTCCCAGAATGCCTTGTACTTAAGGAGCATAATTAATATAGAATCAATTTAAATGATTTGAATTTCAGATTATAGGACACAAGAGCTTGAGATCCAGGATTTAAAGAAAGGGTTATACTAAGACTGCCTGCTGACAAGACACAGGGATCACCCATACAATCCAGAAGTTGGGCCACTCGGAATATCTCACAATTTTCCTTTTTTTTTCAATTCCAGTGTAGTTAACATACAATGTTATATTGGTTTCAGGTATACGATTCAGTAATTCAACAATTCTACATATTACTCAGTGCTCATCAGGATAAGTGTACTCTTCATCCACTTCCTGTTTCACCCATCCCCCACCCACCTCCCCTCTGTTTGCTCTCTATAGTTAAGAGTCTGTTTTTTGGTTGGCCTCTTTTTTTTTTTTCCATTTGCTTATTTTGTTTCTTAAATCCCACATACGAGTGAAATCATGGTATTTGTCTTTCTCTGACTGATTTATCTCTCCTAGCATTATACTCTCTAGCTCCATCCATGTTGTTGTAAATGACAAGATTTCGTTTATTAATGGCTGAATAATATTCCATAGTGTGTGTGGGTTGTGGTATATTTATAGGGGATGTTTATATATATAAAATGTGGTATATATATATATATGTGTGTGTGTGTATGTGTTTGTGTAATATATATAAATATAAGATATTTATACCATATCTTCTTTATCCACTCATCTATTGATGGACACTTGGTCTGCTTCCTTAGTTTGGCTAGTGTAAATACGCTGCAGTAACATAATTTTCTTATTGACCTTGCTAAGTCTGCCTGCAGTTTATCCCCACAAAAAATTAAATTAAACTTAAAATTAAACAAAAAATGGGACACCTGGGTGGCACAATTGGTTAAGTGTTTAACTCTTGTCTTCTGCTGAGGTCGTGATCCCTAGATCTTGGGATTGAGCCCTGCATCAGGATCTGTGCTGAGCCTGGAGCCTGCTTGAGAGTCTTTCTCTCGCTCCTTCTGCCCCTCTTCCCAACTCACATGTGCTCTTGCTGTCACTCTCTCTAAAATGTAAAATAAAAAAAAAAATAAACAAAAACATCAAAATGTAGTGCGTTCATTTGGAGTATTATGAGTTATAAGATCGGCTGCCTGGGGCAAGGGTCTACAACACTGCAAAATATGTTGTGTTGAGGATTCATGTTTGAGTCATAGGACAGGAATTCAAATGTTTATTTCTCAGATAATACACATTTATACTTGAAGGACAACAGGGTATTTGTTCAATAACACATTAAGTATTTATTATTTTGTTAAGACTAATCTGCTTCCTCTGATTCCCACCATGCAGCACTATTTTAATATAGAGGGGCTCAGTGTAGTGTTCATAAACTTTCCAATAAAAAAATATTTGACACAAGACTAAATGCGTGTCTTTTTCTTTGAACTATCTCCGATGACCTGTGCTTCTGAATTTTTTCTAACATAAGAATACATCAGGCATCTTGGCTGTCTTTTGCCTTCCCCCACATCATTTCCAGTGCCCACATTCAGCAAAGATGGTCTAGCATTCCCCAGAAATGTTTCACCTCAACACTGGCCTGTGCTCAGAGACAGAATCAAGTCATCTAGGACAGGGCTTCTCAAAGTACAATGTGTGTCCAGATTCCCTGGGAAAGCTTTTAAAAGGCTGATTCTGAATCAGCAGGTCTGGGCAGGGATTCAGATTTTCTATCTCTAACAAGGTCCCAGGTGGTAATGGATCTAGCAGAGGTCTAGAGGAAAATACATTTGTCATTCATCTGTATACATTTTTTTATTTTTTAGGGAATCTTATTCTCATCTTTAAAACGTAATTGCATACCCTTTGCCTCGGAAGGGGGTGTATATAACCCCCCCAAGCAATGAGTGGAGCACAAACAGATAGTACCCACCCTCAGCAGCCCTGTGTACTGTAGTTGAGGCCTTAATTTCTGGATTTTTCCTTGCAGGGAACTGGCATGTTATGCCTACACTGCATTTTAGGGAAAAAAAGTTTTTGCAAATTTCTTTTTTTTTTCTTTTTTTTTTTTGAGAGAGCACTTCTGTCTTCTGTGCTGTTTTAAAAACTTCCTTCCCATGCTTCTGGTATCTTCCAGCAGGGCAGTGGGGAAACCTGTTTAAGCTCATCCCTCCTTCACTTTGAGCTTTATGGTGACACTTTTCTGGCATCATCCTCAGCAGCTCCCGCTTTCATGTGTAGTTGAAAGGACCTTGGGAAGCACTGCTTCATTTCTATTTGGAAAAGCAGGGACTACTGACAGTGCCATTTCTTTCCCTGAAACATGGAAAGATGATTGGTGAAAAATGAAACATAGCTCTGTGATCGTTCTTCACTGGGGGCCAAGTCCATGAGCAATGTGGTACTTGAACTTTCATAGTTTCTGGACAAGGTCTAGAATAATTCATAATCCCAAGGAAAGTAGAGTTTTCTTTCTTTCCAGTGGTTCTTGAGAAAATAGGAAACTCATTATAATGAGTTTGATTTTCACTTCATGAAACACCAAACAAGCTAACTAGTTCTGTTTGTTTGCATACACATGTGCATACACATAGCACACACAAATTTGAAGCTCAAAATAGAAACTTGATGAGCAAAATGGAATTTAAATTTAAGCCCTTCTTCACAGTCTAAGCTCTAGACCTTCAAAACTATAGACTGAGATGTTCAGAACACAGAGGGTAAAAAATGAAGTGGATAAGAGTGAGAAAATAGCAAAAGCAGAGGAAGATTTTTACAACAGGATAATTTTGTGATAATGAAGAGTGGGGGTCTGGACATACCCTGATTTGTAGCTTTGACTCATGGGAGATGAAAGTTTCATTTGTTCTCACATCCAGAAAGCCTAAAAGAAAACCCACTTCTGAGGATTGGAAGATTGAAACCTTGAATTGTGAGTCTCCAGTGACAATTGGTCTTAGTTGTGTTGGAAAATACAAGGGTCAGATGGAGCTTAAATGGGTGTGAAGCTGCATGTGGTGAGTTTGTTGAGGAAGACAGGTAAACAGACTGCCTTGAATTAAACTGAGGAAGAAGGATAAAACCAGGGAAGCATCTGGATGATTCAGGAATATCCTCAGCTAGAGCTTCCATGGCTTTGAGTCTCAAAAAATAAATCTGAGGTCAATGGTAAGGTTAATGGCCATATTTAGAGAAAAGAAAATTGCACTGGGAAAAAAAATGTGTAGTGTCAATAGAACAAGCAGGATTATTCACGCCTGCTTTGTATTCTCCACCCCCCAAAATCGCCATTCAACTGCAAAGCCATACCAAGCTTCATGAAGAAGGAAATGTGACAAGTTAAATTAACAAAGCACCTCATTGTTTAAGAAATCTCGGGGACACAGGTGACTGTGGGCACAGAAGGACCAAACCGTCTTTGAGAAATGATGGAGGACAAAGCGGTCAGACATTAGGAGCTTCTGTGATTTCCATCTAGAATTGTGCTTTGCATTTTTGTCACATTTTTTTCCAAAATGTTAGGATTAAAAGGGGGAAAAAGTTTTCATTGTCTCCCATGGCAATTAGTAGAGGCTATTAGGAATTGTGGATTGTAGATTAGTTGTGTGATTTGGGTGCCCTCAGTGGTTCCTGAAATAGATGGGTTTCTTAAAAGCCCTCAGGAAACCAGTACTATGCCCAGAAAGAGAAGAGGAGGCTCCCAGTGTCTACATAAGGGGTGTCTCGTCTCTGGATCCCTTTACTTATTTGTTTCTTATCTTCACTGTCCTGTGAACATGCTCCAGGTGGAAAAGACTCAGCCACACAATGGGGCCAGCCTTGGACATTTTAGGAATGGGTCAGGAACACCAACGTTACAGCAACCAGTATCTATTCACTTGATTTCAATTTCCAGAGTAGTGCTGACTGACTTGGAATTTTTAAATATTTATTTAACTCTTTAATAACTAAAGGAAACATCTCATCATGGGAAGAACAAGAGAATTTCCTGCCTGAACTTCTGGACTAGAGCTAATAGAGTTCAGTGCCATTGGTGACTGAGGTGATACAATGATGCTATCTATCACTGCTTTACAGGGCATGACCCATTTATGGGTTATGAGTTTAATTTTGTGGATTTGGAACTACAACTAAAAAAAAATGAAACAGAATATAACAGAATCAAGTACAATACAATAGATAATGTCAGAGTGTATCGCAGCTAACAAAGTTAACTGTTGGTTTGTGAAACGTTGTTTCAGTAGCATGTATACACATATTTATGAGTGTACTGAGTGATGATGTAGAGTGCATTTCATCTGAGGACTATGATCAGAATAATGCAAAACTACTGATCTACATCAATGTATCTGTTATTTTTAAAAATGAAGCTCTTTATGGTAAAAGGAAGAACATTAAAAATTTTAAGGATCTACTCTGTACAGGTTTTTAATCCTTTCAACTTCTAATTGAAGTAGGCATTATGTTTCACTTTGCTTATAGATGAGCCCTCAATGATTTAAAATGCGAATGAACTTTTAGTGGTTTAAGAACATGAATTAACTTGAGTCTTTTCAGTTGCTTGTAAGTGTCAGAGCCTGAATTTGAATGTGGATTTGCATTAGTCACACCAAGTACATATGTTTGTCAGAGTTCAAGGTCAGGTAACAGAACAGATGGTAAAACTGGAAGCATATTCCAAGTGCGTGCATGTTGCATGAGGAAGGCAGAGAGCCTTAATGCCGGAGTAAAGCTAGGGGTTATTTGCTTTGTGGTTGGATGCGTTAAGAGTGTGAATGGTCTGGAAATAGATGAGTCCATGAGAGAAAGAACAATGTGTGCCACAAGTTTGAGTTACATTTGAAAAGATCAAACCTGAGTCCCAGATGAAAGAATTTCTCCTTAAAATAGAAAGGACACAGGTGATTGGCAAAGACCTAGGTGACTGGAGAGAGGCTTCTTTCGAAGCAAGAACAGGAGATAGGTTCTGCCAAGTCAGTTTAATGGCCAGAATTACTTTTCAGCAAAACTGAGTATGTGGTTGGAAACAACAGGCTGAGAGGCCCTGGATCACTGGCCTCAACATCACCTTGCCGGGGAACAAGATGGTCCAACTCTGGACTGAGCTCGCTGGTTGCAGGCACATGTTTACTGAATCTAACTGAGAGGAATAGGGCACTAAGGATGTTAGGACCCAAACTGTCTCTGATGTGAAAGTTTCCTTTTCAAAGAATAAGCTAACAAAACTATAGCAGTGTTGATGATGTAGATTTCTATTTTTACTTTATTTTTTTAAATATGTACTTATTTACTTTTTAGAGGAGAATGAGAACAAGCAGGCGAAGTGCAGAGAGAGAGAGAGAGGGAGACACAGAATCTGAAACAACTCCAGGCTCTGAGTTGTCAGACCAGAGTCTGACACGGGACTTGAGCCCACAAACTGTGAGATCACAACTTGAGCTGAAGTTAGACGCTTAATGACTGAGCCACCCAAGCACCCCTACTTTTATTTTTTATCAAAAGAGAGCTGGGGTGGCTAGGTCAGTGAAGCGCCCAACTCTTGATTTCAGCTCAGGTAATGATCTCAGAGTTTGTGGGTTCGAGCCCAACGTGGGACTCTGTGCTGACCTTGCAGAGCCTGCTTTAGATTCTCTGCCTCCCTCGCTTTCTGCCCCTCCCCTACTTGCCCTCTCTCAAAAATAAACATTAAAAAAAGAGAGAGAAGAGAGAGTATAAATTAAAGAAAAACTCTTTCCCCATAGTTTATCTTTATTTGTTTGACATAGAAACAGTTTATGTTATATTCTCATCACATAAAATTATTAATCATATTATATATTAATTTAGTACACATTAATATATTACCGTTAATAAACTTGCATTGTTGTCTTATTCAACTAATTCTAAGCTCCATCTGAGGTAGAAAATAAATCCAAACAATCAAAGAAACTACTCAACTTCAAACACTACTCCAAATGTTGAAGTTCTTTATGTGAATTAACAAAACCTCTAAGATTAATCTAATGAAGCTGTTTTCACTGTTACTTGGTATGCTTGAAGCCTGGATTATGGTCATGATCTGAATGCCTAAATTATATTAGGAAGATGGTTACCTGGATGGAAATACCACCCCTTTTACTTTTGGGGGGAAAACAAACAAAAACAGAAAAAAGTAGAGGAGAGGCAGAAAGACGAGGACAAGAATTCCTTCTAACAAAATGTAATGAATCCATGTATCCACATGTGATTTTTAAATACTATAAATTGATTCACATCCTTTTTCGTAAGTTTTGCCACCAAATGAGTTTGCTGCAAACTCATGGCCAAGTCTGTGGCCTTCAGAGGATTTAGTATTTCTAAATTATGGGTTAGGGATTAAAGCCCTGTATTTAGTATGTACAGTGTTGGGGGGCTCCAGCAATCATTCCAATCACCCACCTCTCAGGGTTTGTGTATTGTAGGTATTTTCTATGCAATGGTGTAAAGTTCTCCAGATAATTTAGTGCCAATAAAGATTACTTTGCAGTCTTGAATTTTCATGTGAAGGTCCTGGAAAGAACAAAATATTAGCTGAAAATTAGTTTAAACCTTTGGTTTGAAAAGGCTTGGATGCTCTATCAGTTTGCTCAGACTGCCATAACAAAATACAACAAACACACTGGCTTCAACCACAAAAATTTCTTTGTCAGAGTTCTGGAGGCTGGGAAGTCCAGATCAAGGTGCCAGTGAGGTAGGTTTCATTTTGAGACCACTTCTCTTGTCTTGTAGACAGCTGTCATCTCCCTTTGTGCTCATATGACTCCTTTATGTGCACCGGGAGAGGAGAGAAGCGAGAAAAGAAAAAGAGCTCTCTGATGCTTCTTCTTATAAACATTAATCCTTTTGGGTCAAGGCTCTACTCTTATGACTTCATTTGATTTTAATTCCCTCCTTATTAGTCCCATCTCCAAACAGTCACATTGTGGGTAAAGACTTCAACATATGAACTTGGAGGAGACACAATCTGTAGCAAATGCTAAAATTTAGAACTGCCTTTCACTACTTTACCAGATCATTATGTTCTGTAATTTATAGTCTTTTTCTTAAACCCTAATTTCTGTCAATTCCATGTTTGTTTGCTTTTTCTCAAGAAATTCATTCCCACATGATTGAAGTTACCAGAACTAGAAGTGGCATTTGAGGTTGCCAGCATTAAACTTTTGATTGATCAAGGCTGGTGGCCAACAGAACAAGGAGAAAGAGATATCGCTCATCCATCGAAAATCACACCTGAGAGTTACAGAAATCCAGCTAGCATGGAAAACATTTCCTGTCCTGAGTTAAATTTAGCAATGAACCCACCATGTCTGGATGATTTCACCCAGCTGTGCCCAACGGGGGCAGGATAGTGTGACACCTCTCTGGCTCTGCTGTCTGTAGGTTTCTCCATTACCCACAGAATCCATTCACCAGCCCTGGCAAGAACCAGGCTCCCGGAGTGAACACATTCAGCATCATGGACATAATCAGCAGAGGTTAACCAAACTTCTAATTAGATCCAGGAAGGTTCATTAATACAATTAGCTTTACAGAAGAGAGTCTCTTTTTTTGCGCATATTAGTTGATCAACAGGGAAAGCCTCAGACCTCAGAATCAAGAGTATGAGTATAAACATCTGGGAAATTAACATTTTAATAACTGTAAAATTTTTACTATAAGCTTTATAATATCTGTAAAGTAAAATTTAACTCTCTAATGCCTGTAGAGCCACAAGGGATTCTGGAACAATCTGTGGGAGATTGTTAATGAAGAGCTGAAGAATTTTTTAAGTTTGAGGAGAATATGGTTATTTCGATTCGCTACATTGGAGCGATTTGTGCCCATGCTTTCTGCAGATTTTCCATAAAAAAGGGACCTATGAATTGCAAGTTAAGTTTAGGCTGTGGAGTGAAATTGCTGGTGTCATATTCTATCTGGGTGACCTTTGGTAAGTTCCCTAATCTCTTGTGCCTTAGTGTCCTGATCTGTAAATGGGTGTGTGGGTGAGACTAAAAGTAACTGGTTCTTAATGTTGTTGCAAGGATTAAATCAGAAAATAGAGAGAGAGCACAAAAGAGGAGCAGGCACCAAGTGATTTTTCAATAACTCATGGGTATTTTCATTACTATCACCACCACCACCATCATCATCATCATCATCATTACTATCATCATCATCATCAATGAGTTTTATCAGATGAGCCCAGTTGTACCCATCTGATAATGTTACACTGCTCATTGCCCTGGGAGTGGTGTGAATGAAGCCTGTTTGTACGTAAATGCTGAAAATATTTGATTGTAACAGTATGACATCTAGAATTGCCGTGGGTAGCACCAAAGTGCAAGCTGTTTTCCTAGAAGTATGGGACACTTCTTTCTACTGAAAAATACATATCAGTCAATTCATCATATTCTTGTTTTTGCCCTTATTACCAGATAATTACAAGATGATTTTCAATCACAGTAACTATTAGTTTCTGTGACTAATATGTTTATTCTTTTTCATTCTTATGAATTTGATATGCTATTCTTAAACTAAAAAGTACATTAGATATGTTTGTATGTACCACTTTTTAGAATGAGGCAGGAAGTTAGTTGATAATGATTAATTCCTTTATTCATTCCAATTAACTTATGTCTGTACTTTCTTCTGGAATTGAAACATTTTTGTAAGTATGGTCTCTTTCTTGTTATTTTTCATGTTTTCATTCATATAGACCTTTACTGAGTGCCTACATATGTCCAACATACTAGACAGGTTTCACAGATAAATGAGACCTAGTGTCTATCTTTAATGATGCTAGCTAATGGCAGAGGACAATTATATAATAATAATAATAATAATATCTACTATATATATGAACATGTAATATTAGGAAGGTTATAATTCCTTTTTCATTCACTTCATCTTCATTCCTAAGACAATGCCTGGAACAGATCAGATGCTGAATGAATATTTCTTCAATAGATTATTGTGCCAGGCAGTTTATATAAATTAAAATTATTAAAACTAATACTTACTCATAAGCAACTCATATCTATATGCCAAGCACTGTACTAAACATTTTAACAATGCCATTAACCAGAAACACTTATTGTTATGAAACAGGAATGAACACTGAGGTCTAGAGAGATTATATAAATTGCCCATGGCCACACAACTTACGGTAAGAAACAGGCATTGGTCTGCCTTGCTCCACAGCCCATGCCCTTAACAAATACCTTCATCTATTACACTGTCTTATTCTAATACTGCAGAGGTAAAGGGACAGCTTCCCCCACTTAAGGAAATGGATTTCCTAAAGCAGAACCTGGTTTAGTGGAAGGTATGTTCAGACTGACTCTCTGAGGACTCAAAAATGTGCATTCTCTCAGTCTATGACCTAGTATCTCATGTACATAGACAATTAGGCATACAAATGTTCTAACAAAAGTCTAACATTGCACTGAGACCTTGTTTTGTAGCCATAGTCCATGATTCTGTGGCAAATAACATGCTTGTAGTAGAATAACTGCTAAAATGAATTGAGCTATAAAGTTACCCCTTGGGCATGAAATTTGGTATGATACTTACAAGCTACCCAGTGATCGAATTCATCACTCTTCACTATACTCCTTAGTTCTTATGTAGATATATGATAAAACTTTAAGGCAGATTTTAGCCTTACCATATAAAATTATGAAACATGGATGCAGTAGACAGAATTCTGACATGACCCCCAACCACTGGTGTCTTTCCCCTCTATAATCCTCTTTCCTTGAGTGTGGGAAGAATCTAGGACTTCAAGCTAATAGAATCTGACAAAGGTGATGAGATTTTGCAGATATAATTAAAGCTTCAAGTCCATTGATTTTGAGGGAGCTAAAAGAGAGGTCAGCCTCTTAAGTTGGCCTGACTTACTTAAGTGGAAGCCTTTTTAAAAAGTTTAGACTGGGTTCTTCCTAAAGTGGTGATACACTCTCTTCACAGACTTGATAAAGTTAGTGGCTATGTTGGAGGAGCCCATATGGTGAGGAAATATGGCAGGCTCTAAGAATTACAGGCAATAGGCAGCCTCTGGTATCAAAGGCAGCCAGAAAAAAGCCAGAGTCCTCGGTCATAAGAGCTCAAGAGACTGAATTTAGCCAACAATTTGAATAATCTTAGAATAGGATTATTCCCCAACCAAGTCTCCAGATGATAGCAAAATCTGGTGACACCTTACTTGAGGCCTTATGAGCCTCTGACAGAGGACTCAGGGAGGCCATGCTCAGATGTCTAACCTATTGAAACAGTGAGACAATGTGTGCTGTAGGACGCTAGGGTTTGGTACCTTGTTACATAGCAGGGGAAATCTAGTACTTGTGCCTCGGGAAACATCAGCCATAGTCTCAGCAAGTTAACCAGTGCCTCCATTTTGTCACCGCTCTTACTCCTTTGGCTCCATTTCTCACAGGCAATCTTTTGGATTTAATTAAGTGATAATAGCTCATTTCCCCTTATTAGATATATTAAAAAAGCAAGTAGTTTTCCAAGGAAGATGTGACTAGTTTAAGTACTTTTTGAAATACCATCGTTGTGGCTGACTAACCTCCAAGTGGAAAGATGATTTCATTATAATGAGATTTCAAGCACCTCTAAGGATACGTTAGAATAATGCTAGGTGATCCCCAGATGGGATGTGCTAAATTTCCTCTCCACCTGAGGAAAGCAATGATATGTTCTCTGCTTCGTTGGGAAGTTCCATCATTAAAAGTATTGAATATAATATGTGTATGCATACATTAATTTTTGAGCAATGACTTTCTGCTTCAGTAAACATAGAAAACAGACTTTGTCTTCAGAAAAACAAACAGGCGAACACATAAAGGTAATTCTTTTACATTGTCACTACATGGAAAGGGATTTTTAATTTAAGAAATGTTATCACCTAAAAATGCTCCTGTTCCTTCTCTCCCTTTCTTCTTCCCCCTCCCTCCCCATCATTTAATGGATCTTAGTATCTGTTAGCTTCCCACTCCATGTAAACCACACCCCATCTTGACTGTAGGCTTTTATTATTTTGGCTCCAATTCCAAGAAAGATCTCTGGTTCCATTTGCTCCAACAAAACCCCTAGTGTACCTTTCATTGTACCAACTTATATAGTGGGTCAACATCTGACTTAATCACTGTGGCCATGGGCTTTGATGCTCAGGTAGCCCAGGCCTAGAATTCATGCCCATTCTGACAGTCAGAAGCACAGTCTATCTATTAGAATCTTGTGGACTGGAGTTCTGTTCTCAGGGAAAAAAAAGGGGTTTGGGGGTGAGGAAGAGATGAAAAATTTCCTTTACTGAGAAGACCTCCAAAAACAAGGAAGTTTTCCTGGGGTGGTGGAAGTTGGGAAACAAGTCTAGAATCATCTCCACAAAAGTAGAAGGAGTTTCGACTAGAAAAGAGAACATTTAAAAACATGTGTTTACTAAGATATCTACTTTAGAACAAGAATGGACAATCAGATTAGTGGAAAACAAAAGATTGGAAACTGTTCAAATAGACATAACTTATTTAGAATGGCTACATGAAATGCTATTTAACTATACTGTTAATTTTTTAGAAATATTTTTAGGGGCGCCTTGGTGGATCAGTCAGTTAAGCATCTGATTCTTTATTTAGGCTCAGGCTTTGATCTCATAGTTCATGAAATCAAGCCAGATGTTGAGCTCTATGCTGACAGCGCAGAGCCTGGTTGGGATTCTCTGTCTCCCTCTTTCTGCTTCTATCCCACCTGCTTGTATGCTCTCTCTTTCTCTCTGTCTCTCCCTCAAAAATAAATAAATAAACTTAAAAAAAGAAACATTTTTATTAAACTATGTACAAACACATGAACACAAATATAGTGTTGAGCAGTGCCATTAATGTGTAATTTTCAAATAGCCCTCATGTCACTCATAGAGTGACAGCCTATTGTTTTCAGCATTTGTTTGTTCTCTCTGGTGTGGTGTCTACTTCTACCAGGGTTTTGTTTTATCATGAACATTTCTAAACCAAGATGGTTGACAAAAATGTGTGCTTGTTAGCTCTTGCAGGGTCCACAAGAGTGGCAAAGAAAAATACCCTATTTGATGTTAAAATGCCACTTTTGCTGGGCTCTGGGAGCTCTCAGGTGAATATTAGGTAAAATTGCTAATTATATTAGTAATATTAGGTATTAGGATAAATCTTTGAAAATTTAGTGGGGCTCATAAACATCACTGTATCTTTAGAAAATTGAGTAGCTGGAAGAAAAGGAAAAAATGACCAATAAATGATACTGAGAATACATCTTGTTAGAGATGATAACATGATTTCCTAAAACATAAATAAATATATATGAATATATTTGTATATTTTAAGTATCTTTTATGTATTATGTTTATTTTATATGTTTACATAATTATTTTCTTTGTACGTTTTATGTCTTTGTGTTATCTATCTCATTTTTGTTCTGTATGTCTTTATATTTATTTCATATGTTTATACATAATTTCATATATGTTTGTTATTGGTAATTAAGCATCAGATATAAGTGACATTTCCAATTAATTAGGAAATGGTGTCCACTATAAGGGTATGGGGACAATGGATATCCATAGATATTGTGAGTAGTTTTGTCACCTTATATTACACCATATAAATAAATAAGTTCCACATGGAAAAAATATCTAAAACATTGAGGGAAGTCCAAAATTACCAGACTATGTGAAAAATACTTTTTATAACTGTGGAGTGGGAGAAGACATTTCTGGACATGTTACAAAACCCAGAAACCAGAAAAGAAAACAGAGACAGATTGTCTACTTACTACTGTTAAATGTCTGGCACAAGACACAATAGACAAAGGTAAAAGACAAGTTACAGGTTGGAAGGAAAAACAAGGTATATCAGAATAAAATTAAATACATGTCATCCTTAACATAGAAGTGGCTTTCACAAGTCAATAAGAAAACAAGGTTCTCAGGCATCTTTGGATAGAAAGCTTCACCTGTCTCCTGGCCACAAAGTCTAGGGCTTCAGCAGTCAATGACTACGTCCCCTGGCCAGGCACTCTGAGGTCTGCAGGATAGTGTGTCTCTCTATAGCTTCTGTACAGCAACCAGACAGGAGCAGTCCCTCGCCCAAGGGTTTCTTAGCACCCAGCTCTTAGCTCTCCTTCTGAACATAGCCACACCATTCTGTCTTCACCCCAAACTACGGGGAGACTCTCTCCTTAATAACTGACCACTGGCTATCTCACCTGACCCTCATGGCCACTGGCTGTCTCACCAGGCTGCAAGATGAGGGAAGCCACCCATTTGCTCTTCCTTGGCTATGGGCAGAACATCTGGCATTGCATGTGACCTCCAGGCACTGCTCTTGGGCATTGCTCTTGTGCTGTGGACTTTGCTCCATCCAGAAAGGGATTTGGGAAAGGGAATTGGGAACATGTTCTCAGAAAGCAGTCTTCTCAGAATTCTCCTCTTTGCAGTTATTTTTAAGCACCTCTTGAGAGACTTCTACACTGTAGGGTTCCTTTAATCTACTTTTGTATCCCCAGTGCTTTAGGCAAAGTAGGCATTCAGTAAATATTTTGGCAAGAGTGAGCAAATGATTTAACAGTCAACAGAGCAAATTGCTGATTCCCTCTATCTTTTCCATCCACAAGGTTCTGGGTCAGTGCCTGAAGTAGTTGTAGTAAAGACGCGAAGCTGTGAGGCATCTAGTAAGCATTAGCACACTGAAGCGTTTCTTATGACTATGGAACTCGTTTATTGGTCCTTTTTAAGAAATATCTTAAAAAGAAACTTCTTTTAAAGCCTTCAAAGAATGGCAAGATATATTTTGTTCTCTAACATCAATAAATACAAGTAACATAAACTTACTATTTCGTAAGAAAAACTGAATTATAGAAATACTCAGATACTTAACCAAGGGAGCTGGTTTTTCTGTCAAAAATTTTTTTGAAGGCTTTTACTATTCAGACAATATCCCATATAGGCCTATATCACTCTTTAAAGTTATGTAGTATTTGGATATTTAGATCTATAACATTTAGGTGTTTAGATGGATGATATTTGGATGATATGTGGTAGCATATCTGTCAATAAAACTTGGATTTTCTTTCATATTAATCTTCCTGTATTGTATTTTCTAAATTCTGCCTTATATTTAATTTAAACTTTGTTTTATCCCTTCTTTTGATTGGTTAGATTAAAATTTTTTTCTGGACAATTGATCTTTTTACAGGCCTAGATCCTCTTATCATGTGCCAAAGTTCTTAAATTTTGTAAAATTTCCTTAGACTACAGAGAATAAACTGAGGGTTGTTAGGGGGGATGTGGGTGGGGGAATGAGCTAAAGGGGACTTGTTGGGATGCACACTGAGTCTTATGTGTAAGTGACGGATCACAGGGTCCTACTCATGAAACCAGTACTACAAGGTATGTTAACTAATTTGAATTTAACTTAAAAAAATCCCCTGACTAAAATCATCCAGTGTCCTCTTTTGAAGCATTATGACCTTTCTATTTTTATTTTAATTAATAATGTCTTAAAGATTTGCAGGTGAATTTGTGGTTTCATATATATTATCTTGTTAGGTGCATAGGAGTGAGTCCCTTAAGAGATTCTATTAGTTTCGAAGACTGTTGAACTAAAGTAATAATAAGATTCCTAAATAATAGAATTTCATATATTCAGAACTTCTTTCAGAAGAGCATTTGAAATATAAGTTGAATACATCAAAGTCACCATAAGTGGAATGATTGAAACTAGTTGGGTGTAGACCTAAACACCTTGTGGCTTGAAAGCCAGCAGTCAATCAGTGACTGGAATACATATCTCTAAGGCTGGAAAATCATTTTATGTTAACCAATATTCTGATGGCAAAAAAAGTTTAATCATTTGTGAATCCCATAGCTACTATTGATATGGGTGATGGGAAGTAAGGATGTATTCTTTATATTGCTCTGCTTTTATTCTTCAAAAACCTTTCAATTTTTTTATTCACATTTTTGTCTAGGAAAACTTCTTAACATTTATAGCTGGAAAACTGAAAGGAGAAAGGAAACTCAGAGCAGTGATTCTTTTTTTTAATTTATTTTTGAGAGAGAGAGAGAGAGAGAGAGAGGGAGAGAGAGACAGCGTGAGCAGGAGATGGTCAGAGAGAGAGGGAGACAAAGAATCCGAAGACAGGCTCCAGGCTCTGAGCTAGCTGTCAGCACAGAGCCTGACACAGGGCTCAAACCCTGAACCATAAGATCATGACCTGAGCCCAAGTAGGACGCTCAGCCGAGTGAGCCACCCAGGCCCCCCAAGAGTAGTGGTTCTTGGTGTTTCCTCGACTTGCTGCAGAAATTGATTGCTATTTTTTATTCCATCATACACCTTCAATCACCAAAATATTTGTCTCTTTGGTGTGTGCTCATGTTTCCATATATCTGGAATGTTTGTGTATTACAGCTAACACAAAGCTAAGAAATTAACCTCACCTCACTATTTTACAGTAGAGAGACTTGGAGAACAATTTTAAGAAACTTTGTTGCTGTCATTCAATAGAGTAATCCTTTCTAAAAAATATCATCATAAGATATCTAGTATGTCCCTGCAAATAAGTAGCTACATTTCTGGACAGTGTTTTAATTACTACTATTGTATACAGTTAAAGTTAAGTCATTGTTTCTAACTGATGATATTTCAACTAACGCAGTATTATTTCTTCACTGGCATCAGGCATCTGTGGTTAACTATACAGAATTTGAGTGATCATTTTGCTTGTATGATTCTCTTTAATAAAAAATAAATCAAGAATTACATGGTTATAGTTAAATTTAAAATAAAATTTCAAACTTGTAGGTCATAATAGGATATTTACAGAAGAGCCTGATTTTAAAAAGGCCATCAGCCAAAGGTTTCCTGAATGTGATACGAATTTCTGAAAGGTAGAGTGATTTGCTACAAAGAATTGCTTTGAATGCATTTTCCAACCAAGGCTTTGATACTTTGCAGTGTACTAGTTGCAAGGTAAGCTGATCACAGAATAAGAAGTTCTATCATTGTAATTCCAACTTACATCAATAAGAAATAATAAATACTACTTATTCTGGAAGTTTGCTGAATGAACGTATTTATCTGAATACAGATGGTTTTGCATGAATCTAGGCACTGAATGAGACAGTTTGCTTACCATTGAGCCAGGCAGATAGGCAACATGAACAGTGACTGACTGCAGTACAAGGTACCTCTAAAATTATTCCTGCTTCCAGCAGAAGAATTCCTGTGGGGAGGTAAGGGAGGGGGAGGAAAGAGGATCTTCTTCAAACTGTCCTTAGGAAGGATGACCATCCAGCTGCTTGCTCAACTGTGAAGCATCTTTTATTGGAAAATTTTCTTAAGCCAGTTTAAACATCCGTAAAGGAGGGTTAATTAAGCGATAACAATACAGCACCTTACCATGGAACTGTTACATAATTAATATGAAGAAGGCTTGTATCAAGATAAGTAAATATAGGAAATAAGAATTTGGTTTTTAAGAGATACATGTTGTTCTAGTTCTAATTTCACATAAAGGAAAACAGAAGTCAGGCTGAGTATAACTGAATCTAGAATATTTGTAGAAAGAAAAAATAAGCAAATGCATTCAGTTTGTGTGTGTAGGTGTGTATATACCATGTTTTAATGATTCTGTGATCATTTTTTATTTTTATTTGAGAATCTTCTAGAAAAATCTATATATGTTTTACGTACTTCATTTTAGCTCTTCATCTTTAAAAGAATTTTCCTAATCTTTAAAAATTTAAAGTCCAGTTCAATGAATATTTACATTAAAAGTTTTGTGACACCTCATACCAAAATTGTCTTTTTCTCAAGTAATTCAGATGGATTTTTCATGACATAAATTAGCAAGGTGTACAATGCCATCTATTCAGTTCTTCTTGATTCTATTGATGAAATGAAAGAGATTGGCGTACTTTGCCATGCTGTAGAAACCAGTGAAACAGCCAAGCATGAAAACCAACCATGCTGGGATAATACTATTTAATTACGAAATAACTACTGAGTCATTGTTATTCTCCTGAACACTAGTACAAATCAGAAAGCCTCAGTAAAACCCAGTTTTCTTGAGAGCTGAAAAAAATGGCATTTGACATTTTGATTATAAAAGTATATTGTGAAATTCAATGCAAATGGCACTTGGCTGTGAGTCCTGGCTTTGGACTGTATTTTTTTCTTAAAAAAACAAAACAAAACAAAACAAAAAACAAAAAACTACTGACTGGTATGGAAGACCAGCCATCTTGATAGGATTCCTAATTTTTATTTTGTATTTTTTTAAGTTTGTTCATTTATTTTTAGAGAGACAGAGAACAGAGAAGGGGCAGAGAGGGGGAAAGAGAAAATCCCAAGCAGGCTCCATACTTCTTAGCATAGAGCCCTACATGGGGCTCGATCACACAAACAGTGAGATCATGATCTGAGGCAAAATCAAGAGTCAGATGCTAACCTACTGAGCCACCCAGGCACACCAAGACTCAGATTTTTTATATAGTGATGGAAGAGTATACCATTCAGTATCAATTAAAAAATAACATTTACCAGTGTGGGAAAGAAATTGGCAAAAAAAAAAAAA
>NC_043711.1:73299138-73325310 GCF_006229205.1 Suricata suricatta | reverse complement strand
AAGAAAGAAAGAAAGAAAGAAAGAAAGAAAGAAAGAAAGAAAGAAAAACTCTATTAACCATCAGCCAAACTGGAGAAGAGATATATGCTTATTTTGCTCTATTTGCTGTCCATGTCACTTCCCACTCCTATGTACCTTCCTTTACCTGGGAAGGTGAATCCCCTTGGACAGTTTCAGTTTGACCAATGGGAGGCACTATCAGGCTTTTTGGAGGGTAGGGGGAAAGAGATATTTATCTTCCAACCTCCCTCCTTTGGCACCACATTTCTGCAGTGGCTCCCAACAGGCAGCCCCTCTTTCATGGCTGCAGCTCTCATCAGTTACACTCATTCTATTTCCATCACACTCCTACTTTGCACCTCTCCCCATCTTCCTAGGCCCAGGAATAATGATAGTTTCCCAGTGGCTAATACTGGGTGCACCAGCTTCCCTTGTTGCTTCCCCTAACCTGCCTAAGCCTCGAGTTCTTTCATTAAAGTCTCTTTTCTCAATTTATCTGATCTGAATTTTAGAGAGGATGGAGTGGGGCTGGGACCGTGACTGATACAGGATTTTTAAGTCCTTGATTTGGGGACACTTAGACAAGAACAAAGTGAGCAATAAAAGTCTGCATGAGCAGGTTATTTAGTCAAACAAATTAGTGGTCATTCCCAATGAATGGGTGTTTATGATGGATTGTGTCTCAGTATTATATCCTTCTTCTCTTTCTGATCAAGAAATTGCATGAAGCCATCTTAGAAGATATTATTTTTAAATTTTATGTGATGCAAAATTTGGAAATATAGTTACATCATTGAATAATATCATTAAGATTCAAAAGCGCCTCAGTGATCTGAAATCCTGGATATACAGAGTTGGAGTTTTCTTAAAATTGCATACAATTTTATGCATGTAGGAATGTACACACCCTGAGTGATTTTTGTTGATCATAAGTTTAGTGTGAGACAACATTGTGATTTGGCTACTTAGGAATATTCATTATATTTTAGACATCATTAAAAGGATCAAAGACCAACTATACTCTGTGCCAATCAGACCTCCTCTGGAGCCACATTTCCAGTTTGGGGCACTACCATGAACAGGGAGACAGGCAGGAGATCTGTGTGGCAAGTGGTCCTCAGCACAGGGTGTTGGGTGCTGAATTTTAGTGGCCTAGACTTTACTCTCAGCTCTTTAATAGCTGTGAAATTCGGCTACTTACCTCATATTCCTCTTATCTGAAGTGAGGATCCTAAGACTTTAATATTCATTAAATTTACAGAAGGGGATGCCCAGCACATTTCAAATACTGTACACACAATACCTTGCATACTACTAACTAGGTGTGACTGGTCTGGAAAATAAGTTACATGAGTAACAGTCCAGGAAACTGGGGGCAGTTTAGTGTATGTGAGAGAAGTTGTGTGAAGAATAGAGTAGCCTTCTTTAAAAATGTGAGTGCTTGTCCAGTAGGAAAGAGATTTGTCCTAAGAAGTCAGGAGGTGGCTCCCAGTGGAAATTACAGGGATATATAATTTGGCCCAGTATCAGAAATACCTTTCTAGTTTCTAGATGTCCGACAAGGAAACAAGCATATGAGCAATGTGTTTTGAGTCATTTGTCAACAAAAGCTAGATAATTATTTGTGGAATATGATTTAGCAGGAACTCTTGCAATACGTGCTGGAGTGGGGGAGGGGCAGGAAGAGGGAAAAGGTTACAAAATGACCTTTAATTTCCCTTTGGGACTCTATGTGTATGTTGGACAGAATATCCGGAAAATGGCTGCAACCTTTGTTTGTGTTCATGGTTGGCCTTTTTCAAATCAGCCCTTTGGCACTAGCCCTGAGACATATTGTCCCAAGTTGATATTGACAATCACACCTATATGGCTCTGTTCAGATAGTTTTGCCCGCCAGAGACATTTTAGATGGCACACAATGACTTCTATGTCACCAGCTTTGCAGGCGTCTTTAAGAAACTGCTTTGGGGATAGGAGCTTACTAACTGGACAAAATTTCCCTTAAAAGGGATTCCCTTTCTTGACCAGAATGAAAAATGCATTGTGCAGGGGAGGAAACCTCACAGTATTTGTGGGTTATTTTTTTTTTCTGGCTCTGCCAGGTAGGTATTTTTACCCTAATTGAGTAGGTTCTGGAAATGTTGAGCACACATCAGTCTTGTGCCTACCTCTGATTGTACCACGGGTGGTTGATAATTATAGCATTTCAAAGATACTCAGCACATGCCATGTTTTTGGTGGGAGCAGAGCCTTTGTGTAGAAAAGTGGCTGACATACTTCTAAGTAAATCTGTGGATGTGTTATGTTTAGAAGGCAGCGGAAGAAGTCTGAGCTGGCAGAGTAATTGCTGTGTTAGGGCGCCACTGAAGACAAATAGTATGCCCAAGACTGTGAAAACCTTGCCTTATAAAAATGTGTTTCAACATCAGAGTTCCTACTGGTATGGAAATAGCTATGTCTACCATTTCTTAGCAAATTTGGAGAAAATGTCAATGTAGTATCTCAGGGATTATTCATTTCTGAAAAATGAACATCCTTTCTACCAACCACTTTTTTTTTTGTTTTTGAGGGATAGTTTTAGCTTTTCAAACGTTGCTTTCCTCCTCTATCTGGATTTTAGCTGTCTGTATGAGTGGTGGTGACAATAAAGTAAAGAAATGATCTCACACAAATGAGTCTCAGTTGTTTGAAGTCAACAGGTGGCTTCTAGTTAAGAAATAAAATTGCTGAGACAAAATCTGCTGAACAGCAAGGCACAGCCGATTTAATGGGACAAACCTGGAGCCCCTTCCAGTCCTGGCGTTTTCTGATCCCATGAGCACAGTAATACCAGTGCATGTGACATCTCACAGTACATCAGTTGGCTATTCTAACTGCCAGATAAAGTGAGAAGGGAAGTAGAATATTCTTAAATGAAAATTCAGTGAAAAGACTAACAGAAGTTGGATATATTTCTTGGGTTCGGTGCCCATTGCCAGCAATAAAAAAGGTGTTTAAAAATATTTACTTAGGAAAATGAAAACAATTTGTTTTTATTGGATGTTTATCATATGCCAGGTTCTCTATCAAGCATTTTATATACATTATGGATTCTACTGTTCTCACCATTTTATGGATGAGGAAACTGAGGATGGTGGATAATCTAAAGTAATGTCATGAAGGTGACAATAATAAATACTCTTCCAGTTACGATATCATTCTGCTTCCCTAAAGCAGACACTAGTGATTCACCACAGAGGGCATCTTCTTGGCCCACCAGATTTTGTGGCGTTGGTCATAGTTCATTGCATGTGGCCAGAACCTCACTTCAAGTGCATGTGGGATAGAAATTGGAAGATCACTCTGTAGGGCAGGTGTAGCATAGAATACAGGGGAGTTAACATACTCAAGGGATAGCCCTAAACTCAGTGGAATGATGGGGGGTGAGGCAAACACACAGCATCATTATCTCTTGAAGAACAGCTCTAAGACAAGGTTCCTCAGAGTGCCCCAACAACAGTGAGCCCTCATTCAATGCAAAGTAGTAACAAACTCATTTCTGTATCCTTTATTAGTAACTCTTCCTTCCTTATCTTGTTGTCCACATTCTTCTTTTCTGCTTCTGGGATCACCTCCCCAGTAAACTTCCTGTATTCCTGTCTTTGTCTAAGGTGCTGTTTTGAGGGGAAGCCAAATTAAGACACTCCCTAGGAATATGTAACTACTATATTTGTTATGGGCATAATCCCACTAATGAACTACAAAGTCCATCTCACCAGGGGGTTGGCTATCACAAAGCCTAGGTTTATTAGGATTTATTTCTCTGGCATCAGATCTCTAATTATATAATAAAAGTTAATGATAATATATTGAAATTTGCTCTTTGGAATTCAATTATTCAATAAAATAAAAGAGAATCTCCAGCACACATTGCCATGACTTTGAAGTCTTCAAAAAGCCTAATGATTTTGCATGAATATTTCAAGATCATTTTTCTAAGCCTGCCTCCCATCCCACTCCTGGAAGTGTCTGCTATTAATTTCCTTTGTGGTCTTAGATGAGTCAGAGATTGTAGATGAAATGATTATGTTCTCATTCCTTTTGAAAATTTCACTCCAAATCTCTTTCCATCTACTCCAAACCTAATATTTAGCTCTAATGAATTAAAACAGCTAAATCAATTTGGGGAAGAGTTTTACTGAATGCAATGAACAAAGTCATCACATTCATTTTTCTTTCAATTTCTTGTCAATCTATGAAAATAAGGAGAGGTAGAAGTATCCATTACTTGGGACCAGTCTTAGGTAGAGTGTTACATGTGAAAACAGTAACATTCTGGCCTTAAAGACTTGCATACAGCTGTGACATCAGAATTCTTCCAATGTACTACTGTTTCTTTTCATCTCTGCTTTCTTTAGTCACTGCTCCTCAGATATCTGGGTGTCTTTTCTTCATACCTCACGCAGATTACCAGAGTTGTATACTTTTTTTCTTTAACCTAATGGAAAGCAAGATCTTTCTTAAGGACTCTGTTTTTAGGATAGCATCCACCAGAAATTCTACACTTTGTACCAACAACCAACCTAGCTGCAGGATTTTATCTGAGAGAGCCTACCATTCTCCATTCATGACATATGACCAGCTGAATAAAATCAGACTAAAAATAAGAACTGGTTCCTGGAAGCTAATGCTACTTTGAACAGTTAACAAAAGTCTTGTGAAATGACTGTGGTGTCAGAACAAACACCATCCTAGTAGATGTCATCACACTAGACCTCATCACCTTGCTGCTAAGCTATAGAGGAGGCTTATATCTGATGAAAACATTTGACAAGTTTTTATGCAGTGCAAGTAAGATATGAGTATGATAATCCAACTTAAAATGGTAACCCTGTTTCTGCTACAGCAGTCTTCCTAGGATGCTCATTCCTGCAGTACCCTTCACCTCCTTGGGGAGGAAGCCCCCAGTCTCTGAGTCCCAGTGTTTCCTTTACCATGCCATGAGTCCCAGTGTTTCCTTACCATGCCTACAGTGCCCTGTAGGTTCTGATGGAAGCTAAACAATAGCAGTAGTTGTAGCCTGTAGCCACCTCATGGGGCTATGATGAGGAACAGAAGTGTTAATGCATGGAATACGTGTTCACTTTGGAGGTAAACAGACTTGGATTTAAATCCTCATTCTATTTGAGGGGGCCAAGTCAAATTAACTTCTCATCTGAAAAGTGAGGTAAGTAGTAACTACTTGGTAGAATTGCTCTGAGAGTTTCTATACAACAAATATGAACACTTGCTATATACAAGTTACTATTCTAAGTCCTGGGGATACAATAGAGAACAAAGTCTCTGCCTCCTGGGATTCAGAAAGGAAATAAGTAATTGACACATAATGTATTATTAGGTGGGGATTGGAGAGAGGAAGAAGAATAACAAAAGATAAAGGGAGAAAGAGACAGAGAGTAAGAGTAGCAATATTTTAGGGGGTTGTCAAGGAAGGCCTCATATCTACATAAAGTGAAGGTGCAAATCATGCCAAAATCTGAAAGAAGAGAATTTTAGACAACAAAATCCAGCAAGTCCAAAGGCTCTGTTACAGACTGAATTATGCCTCCTTCCCAAACTCAAGTAATGAAGCCCTTAACCTTAAATGGGACTGTATTTGGATACCTTTAGGGAGGAACTTAATGTTAAATGAAGTCAGAGGAGTGGACTTGTATCCTTGTAAAAAGGGTAAAAGCACCAGATCTCTCTCTCTCTCTCTCTCTCTCTCTCTCTCTCTCTCTCTCTCTCTCTCTCTCTCTCTCTCTCTCTCATACACAAAGGAAAGGCTATATGAGGATATAGTGAGGAAACAAACATCTATGTGTTGGGAAGAAAGGTCCCACCAGAAACCAACCCTGATGGCACCTTGATCTTGGACTTCCAGCCTCCATAACTGTGAGAAAAGATTATTGTTTCAGCTGCTCAGTCTGTGAGATTTTATTATGGCAGCTCAAGGAGACTATTAGGGGTTCTGAAGCTGAAATGACCTTGACGTGGATATGCAGCAGAAGTGATGGACAAGAGAGCTGGGAAATCAGGTAGAGAAGAGTCAGAATCCAGGACACTTTCACCAAAAAGTCAGGATTTGATGCCAAAGGTGATGGATGTCTTTGGACAATATGCTTCAAGAAGTGAAATGATGTGACATATTTCTAAAAGATCAATCTGGTTGTTATGTGGAAAATTGACTCTAGAGTAGAGATGAGTGAGTCTAGAGAGATGGTGGGAAGTGGTGGGGATCAATTTTGGAGATGGAACTGACAGAATTTGGTGATGGATTGGAAGTGAAGTGGGAAGAAGCAAGTCAGGATGACTCACAGGTCATGGGACAGAGCAGCTGGGTAAATGATGGTGTTTTGTGGAGATTGCTGTTCTTCTCGCATCTGTAACACTGTTCTCCAGACTCTGGCACAGCTCACTTTCCCCTCCTGCATGTCTTTACTTAGATGTCACCTTCATATCCAGACCTTCCCCGACCAGCTTACTTAAAACCACACTGCCTCTCCATTTCCCTCCACATTGTGCTTTTCTCTGTAGCACTTATCCCCATTTAGCATATTCTATAATTTGCTAACCAATTTTATGTATTGTCTTCTAGAATGGGCATTTTATGAGATCACGAATTTTTGTCTGTTTTTTCCCTGCTTTTTGACTCATTGTTCTTACAATACTGACACATAACAGGTGATCAATAAATTATTTGTTGCACATATGGATGAATGAATGAATAGGTGAATGAATGGATGAATCCTGGGGAATGGAGCTCAAAAATTCTATCAGGAAGCCTACTAAACAGCCAAGTGGAAATCTCTAGTAGGCTATTGCCCATATGATTAAATGAGATAAGACATACAATGGCTAATATCTTGCATACTACTTAGTAATGATTATACTATAAGTATTATTCTTCCATTTGTAAGCACACTACATCCACCTCTTACTACACTTCGGTGAGCATTCTCTAAAACTATGATTCTTAGTTCTGTGGTTTTGTGGCTCTATGAATATGTGGTTGGGGAGAAGGTAATGAGGGAAGAGTCTGCAACCAACTGCATCCTTTCGGAGCTGCTCAGTCACCACTGACACACAAATGGTCACTTATGCAGATTTCTTGCTTCCTTCATAGGCTCTCATTTTTGTGCTGAGTATTAATTCCCATCTGTGTTCAAGAACTGTAATCAAGCAGGGGCAGTAATCAGAATGATGTGTACAGCAAAATCAAAGCTTTTTACATCAAAATCAAAACCACACAGTAAATTATAGGAATGCATGTTGGGGTTTAATCAATGACTCTGATCTTATGCGATTGATGCGGAGAGCATCAAAGATTTGGTTTATAAGTGGCCAAGAGGAACATACTATGAATTTGTCTCATGAAACTTAGTATGTTATAACTTATTTTTTCACTAGTAAGATTTTGCTGCTCTCTTTAGGCACATGAGGAACAATTTTTTAATTTAAAAGAGCTTTTATTAACTTTATGCCCTACAGAGTGATCTGCCCTCCAAAAATTTTTTTACAGGTATGATGATGCAGGCATGGGAAAATAGCTAATGTGACTGGAATGATAATTTCCTAACTAGATTCACCATATGAATTTCCTGCCATCCATCTATCTTCCATCTTGCTACTAGAGTAACATTTCAGAAATCCAAGTGAAATCTATTTCTCCCCTACTTAAAATTTTCCACTGTTGCCCATAACTGGAGGATAAATTTACAGACACATTGTAAGTTTGTCATTTAATGGTCTTTATGATCTTCTTGGCCTTTTTATTCAAACTGATCTCATGATTACAGTCTCAAGTAAATGCGTGTGTGCACGCGCACATGCGCACCCACCCACACACACATATACCCTGCCCTCCAGGCACCCTCACACACATCTACCACGTGTTATCCTGTGCATAATTATCAGTGCCTTTCCGCTTTGTAAAATCTTCCTCTCCATCCTCGTACTGGATCAATTTATAAAGTTTTATAAAAAAATATATGCTCATGGAAATAAAGACCACACAAATGAGAATAAGTAGAGGCTATATTGAACTTGCACGAGAGTCAGCTACCATCATTTGCTTTTGGCAGAGACTCAAAGGCAGGCAGAGGCATATAATTTATAATAAAATGAAGAAAATGTTTCAGGTTTGCTCAGGTTGGTGACATGGGGAAACTGGAATTATGTTGGAATGGTTATATGATGTGATTGGTTTGAAAAGTATATTTAGCTTTCTCTGGTTGGTTCTGAGTTGGAAGGGGGTGGGGGACCAACTTACGACCATTTGGGTCTGATTTCTGCAGAGGTTATGGTTTGGCTTCCTGGCATGGTTACTGGGAAGGTGGTGGCGTGGTTTCTGGCTGGTTAGTGCAGGGGCTGTGGTGCAGAGTTCTCTTGTCACATGTGGTCTGGCCATGGTCCATTTGCATATTCAATTTCTCATGACCAATCAATATTTGTTGAATGAGTAAAAGAACATTTCATCTTAATAAGTGTTCATTCCTTCCTCTTCATGATAAAATTCTAATACCCCAGATTATCTTTCAACAAATTACATGTTTTTTCTTAATGTATAGAAAAGGGTGCTTCCACAGAGGTCTCAAAGTGCCGACTTCAAGACAAAGCAGATTTTCTTGCCCAGAGAAATTTCCTAAGCCTTTACCCTTAAACCCTATACTCTGACACCATCTTTAGGTGAACCAAGTACTTGGGAACATGTGTTCCTTCATTTTCCACAGTCTATTTCTATCACATAGTCAATGTGTAAATGTTTACCTTATTTAGTTACCTGTTTAGCTTATTTATATTACATGCCTGGGATGAAAAACATTTGAGGACTCTTATGTAAGGGACTCTTCCTTTACAGGCAAGGAAGCTGACCTTCAAAGCTAACTTTTTCCACTTAAAAACAATAATAATAACACATCATTCACTCCAGAATGGAGCTCATGCAGATGAATATAATAATGAAATAATGTGCCAACATTTTTTTGGTGGCTTGACACTCTACCAAATATTCTAATAACATGTTGTCTACTCTATGAAATGTTTAGATTCTATTTCAATAGAATTAAAAGCCAATGTAGAATAAAATGTGAATTGCTTGTCATGCTTTTACACGGACACATAAGGCTACACTGATGCCATTAGACAGTTTAAAAGCTGGTTGCTGAAAAATGTGATTGGTTTGGAAGGAGGAGGTGATGGTGATATTTATTCATATTCATATTTGTAGAAAGACAATGGACTACAATATGAACCAAAAAGCATTTATGACAGTTATGTAGCTAAATTATGGAAATCTGTCTACTCATCTCTGAGGGAAAGTTTTGGCTAAGCAAGTTAATTTTGTCTTTATGCATATGCATAGTGCTTGTATTGGATCTGAATGTGCATCTGAATAGAAATAATCTTTTTTCCTTCAATCGTATCGTTTGGAAAGGGATTAATATAGTTCCTAGAGAATCAATATATAATGTTATTTATGTTAAGTGCTTAATTACTCCTGTGATGTTTTTTATAACTTGCTGTGTGAGACCCTAGTCTGCAATGTGTTATTGCTGCCTTCACTGTTGTTACAAGAGCCACTTGAGTTGTATGTATGGACTTCATTTAGATAATGATGAAGTCTTTACTAGTGTAGGAGTTCAAATATTATTAGAGAATGATAGTCAAATATATTTGATATAAAAGAGACATGTTGATGTTGTTTAAACCAATATTTTTTTAATGTGACAGTTGTGATGTTCATGATAAACTGTGACCATCTAAATTATCTGATGGGGTTGTTCCGACAACCTCACATGACCTCAGCTCACTGAAACCATTGCATGCCATGATCAGCTGTGGAGGTCACAGCATTCTTCATCTCCCCACTGTACTTAAGGTCATTTCACAAATTGCCACCCTGCATGGCACATCCATCAAAACTTCTAGAAATTATCTGGGAGTGATGAACGAGGGCATGTTCCATGGTAGGTTTTCCCAGAACTAGTGGAAGAAGTGTAATCAAGTTATTGTGTGATATCTTCCCCCAAAATTATGAATGTCAATATGTGACAGCTGACTGTGTACTCGTGTTATGCCAAGTTTGCCAGCACGTTTAAGCTCCAAAATGGTTTGTGAGCGAATGTTTTGTATTCCGGAACTACTTTGGTCCCTGCGAACCGAAAAGGTTTATGTGAGCAGGTCTGAGAGCTTGTTGTTCTTCTTTGTTAATGAGAAAATGGCAGAAATTATTCTACGAAACTTAAGATTGGAATGAGGCTGTGACAGAGATATTAGCAGTGTGACTTCTGTTTTCTGGTACTTTGCTGAATCCTTCTTAGTAATTCATAGCATTTTCCTAGACTTCTTGGCTACAGTTACATATTGACATCATCCAGTATCAATCAAAAGGACTCCAGAACTACTTCCCTGGCATTCACCTGAGAGCTGGGAGGTCATCTTCTTATACATCCTCTTATACATCCTTTAGAATATCATTTTCAGATATATGATCAAGGACTTGCTGATTCTCAGTGAATCTGCCTTAAGTGCACCCCACTCAGAGTTTGGTAAACTCCTCTTGTTGATTATACTGCCTGCTTAAGTTTCACTGGAAATACTCCCTCTTCCCAAACATTTATTACAACACAAATGTATTATGAGCACTAATCACTGTTCAGAATTCTTTGTCCAAAAGAAGTATATACCTTAACATGTAAAGTTCCTCTCGATATTATGCCTGCCATACAGATCATCCATATTTGATGGCCATTATCTGCATTAGTGGTCATATTGACTTATAAAAATAGTTATTCAATCTAAATGTAAAGCTCCCTATATTCTGCTGTATGTTCCATAGTGTTGCACTCCCCCACTCACCAGCCCACATATTTTAATGATTTTGAGTGCTTTGGGAAAGCTCTCGAAGCTTTTCTCTACAGCACTCCATTTAAGATTTCAATGTACATGTGGATCACTAGGAGCTCTTGTCATTGGTTCAATATACTAGGTCTAGGTTAGTGGCCTAGTCTTCCTTCCTAACTAGCCCCCAGGAGATGGGGATGATGCTGAAAGCACATATTGAGTATCAAGGCTCTAGAACAGTGCTCTCTGATAGAACTATCTGCAATCGTGAACATATTCCTTATCTGCTCTGTCCAAAGCATTGGCCACTTACCACGTGTGACTATTGAGCTCTTGAAGTGTAGCTAATATAAATGAAGAATTGAAATTAAATTTCATTGAATTTTAATTAATTTGAATGTAAATAGCTTATTTGACTGTTCCAGAAGAGTTAATGTAAGGTCTTTATAGTTTATTGGCTTTCCTCCACTTTCAAGCAATGTGATTTCAAGGTCAAGGGCTTCTTCTTACTTATCTCTGAACTTTCAGAATTGTGTATAGGGCCAAGAACATTATATATATCTAGTAAGTGACATTTCTATTAAGAAATCTAGTCTACAGGTACAGTAGCAGATTCACTGAGCTCTTATATAATAAGAATATTTGACTTTAAAACTATAAGACTTGGTAGGTAGGTAATTATGCCTCCACCAATTACAGGATAATTTCTGACAAGTCACTTAATCTCACTAAGTATCAATTTTGTCATCTCAAATAGCCATCATGATTATGGTAATATCAACTGCACAGGGTTGCTGCGTTGTGCACATGAAATTTTTGCCAAATCATTTTTTCAAGTAATATTTGTTCTGTGAATGCTAGTTTTGGTTGTAATGTCAGTGTGTGTTCTTTCCCTCTGGAATATTTATATTTGGGGCATGACAATATAGAAAGATACCTTATGTGGACACAACTGTAGTCTAATTGAGAGGTTAAACAATAACACAAAACCATATGCAATTTTGTATCTTTCCTCATATGGAGAAAACAGTTTTGATGGCCAATGAGGAGGACTTTAGCAAGTGTCTGTTATTTCACTGTGTTGCATTTATTGTATGAGGAAATAAAAATATTTTTGGTTTGGGATTTTATATTATTTGATTTAATTTCTTCATAAATATGTGTCATACATGTTTTGCTGAGTGTGATTGGAATTGTATAAACTTGCATCATCTTGAAAATAACCCATTCCAATTTGCTAAATACCTCATTTTCCCCTTGTTTGCAGTAATAGGACAAATAGAGGACACGTTTTCTTGTTGTTTTTCTTGAGCAGATTTGCTTTGAGGTAGCTTTTTTATTGTTTTTTTTATATCTTCTTTATATATATTAATCACAAGCATTGCCAGCTTCACAAACATAAGAAAAATCATAATATCTAACTTTTAGCAAGTATATATTCAAAGCACTATTCTAAACATGTCATAGGTATTAACTCAGTGAGTTGCCATGGAGACTAAGTAAAGCTTTAAGCTCTTTTAATGTTTGCTTATATGTTAAGTTCTGAAAATATTGATAGTCTTCTTATTACTGGTTATGGCATAGAGCAGCCATTCAGTGACCTTTGTACAATCATGATTTATAAATGGGTTGAACTGGGAACTTCACCAGCATGATTTAAGAATGATTGATTAAGACAAATCAAGGCATTTCTGAAAGAAGACAGATTGATTTGATGTTTCTTAGTTAAAGTGCTTATAGTTTATAATGCAATTGCCTGCTTTTATGTAATCTTAAACTCCATAGACTTTATTAAATGACTGAAGCATTTTGTTTAAAACTTAATATCACTGTGAATTCAGCTTCCTGTTTCCATTCATCGGTGTTTCTTTATAGATATTTTACTTCGTTCTAGGTTACATTTCAAAGTAAATCAACCAATATGGATAAGTGTAAAAGCCAATGTGATATGTTAACTATTAACAATTTCTTGAGGTTGAATCAATGCTATGTTAATTTCCTAGGGTAGGGAACCAGATTAGAGTTTAGACTGATTCTCTTGCCTCCTCTATGCCATGCTGTCTCACTCACCTGCATCCACAGTAAGGTCTGGATTCAAAACACTTGATTTTCCTAATCAGCCCGGGCAATACACCATGTGACCGAAGGCTGGCCAAGAAGCAGAAAACAATGAGGGAAAACTTCCTTTCATAAATAAAAGGCAAAGGAAGAGAAGCCTTTCTGTGTTATTCCAACCTTGAATAAATGAGAATTGGAAGTGTGATAACAATCTTGTGATCATCGAGACAAAGTCCCCAAGATGAAAATATCAGAGCATAAAGACACAAAAACCCCAAATCTTAACAGCCATAACAGCTCTACATTTCTGCAGACATGTTATGAAGGAAAAAAAGAACAACAACAGCAAAAAGATACCCATATGTACTGCTGGTCAGGTTGTTTGTTATTTGAGCCAAACCTAATAGTTTCACAATTAAAGAAGAAATCAGAGAATTGGAAGCTAATGTAGAAATATGTCATAAAAAATGACCATATTAATGTAAAACATAATCAAAACGGTAAAAAAATAAAAAACTTCTGGACAGCCTTTGAAAACTTGATCTCCTTAAAGTAAGAGATATGTTTGCATGAAATGTAAAGTGACCCAAATAGAAGTTTTTATAATATCTGAATATTATGCTTTGAAAGCTATCTCATACTGGAATCTTCCCAGGAAGCTTAAATACATCCTGGTGCAAAGATTTCACCCCCTTCTGAGTCATCAGATTTAATCTTTGGGCTGTGTCTGAGAAAGAGGACAAAAATGTCTTCCCTTTAATGAACTTGAGTCTGTCTCCATAAATTTCTATCATTGGTACTAATTTTCCCTTCAATCCATCTAACCAGTTGGCACTGTAAAAGGTACCCAAATATTTGAAGGCCATTATCCTGAAGCCCTTTAACTTCTCCATTGTCTGATGAAAAATCATAATTTATCGATTTATTTCTTATGTGCTCTGATTTCTGGGCACCTCGCTATCCTGATGATTTTTTTTTTCAGATCACACTCTTTTGTCTCCTTTTTAAAATTTGTTTTTACCCTTTTTTAATTTATTTTTTGAGAGACAGACAAGTCATGAATGAAGGAAAGGCTGAGAGAGAGGGAGACGCAGAATCCGAAGCAGGTTCTAGGCTCTGACCTGCCAACGCAGAGCCCAACGCCGGGCTCGAACTCGCGAACCCTGAGATCATGACCTGAGCTGAAGTCGGATGCTTAACCAATTGAACCACTCAGGCGCCCCACATTTGTCTCCTGAAAATGAGGTTTCCACAAATGGATGCATTTAAGCTTCAGCTGTAATTGTGCAGTATTTAATTATATTTTTTAATTACAAAATGTATATATTCTTAATACTTTAAAATTTTAGTTTTATTTGTATTGTTAATACTTTAAATCCATTCCCATATTTACCAGGTTCTTGGTTTACCTTTCCTTATGTCTTTGGCTTTATATATGGGATTAATTTTCCTTCTGACTGTAGTACATTCTATAGGATTTTCTTTAGTGGGGATCTGTTGTTAAACACTTCCTATATCTTGTCTAAGTAAAAATGACATTCTTTTATAGTGAAAGATTCACCTGGTTTTAGTTCTGGGTTGACAATCAGTTTTAGTTCTGATTTGACAATCGGAGATTCTTAGCACATTAGCAAGAGTATCGTGCAGTTTGGTGCTCACTGTTGCTGTTGACAAATCAGCTGTCAGTTCAGTTGTTCTTTTTTTTAAGTTATGTTTTCCTGTGGCTGCTTTCAGTATTTCCACGTTGTCTTTGGTATTCTGCAGTTTCACTGCAATGTCTTCAAGTATGGATCTCTTTTTAAGTACCCCACTCAGGATTTGTTCAACTTCCTGATTGGGTCACTGAGTTAAGCAGTTCTCAAGCATTTCCAATGGTCAATCCTGCATTGCCTCTCTTCCATGTCATTTATCTTGGATATATACCAAGGAGTGGAGTTCCCAGCATCTCTGTGTTTAAACTATAAGGAAGCTCTGGACTATCTTCCTAAGGAGTCATACTGTTTTACATTCCTACCAGCAGTGTATGACCATTCTAGTTTCTCCAAATCCCTGCCAATACTTCTCATTATTTGTCGTTTTGTTGATAGCCATTACAGTGGGTGTGAAGTGGCATTTTACTGTGGCTTGGATTATCATTTACCTAATCTTAGTGATGTTGAGCATCTTTCCATGTGCTTTTTGGCCACTTGTATATCTCCCCTAGAGAAATGTTTATTCAGATCCTTTGCTCACTTATTAACTGGGTTATTTGTCTTTTTATAATTGAGTTTTAAAAATTGTATCACATTTTTGTAGGTTTGTTTGTTTTGTTTTATTAAGCCTTTCCTATTGGTTAAAGTGAGTAATTACTGAAATGGCCACAATGAAATAAGAAAAGAAGGCCTGAAGGAATTGGAGAGAATGAAATAGTGTGGAATATTCACAAATATGATTACCAAATTTTACTGGGTATAATAGGTTAAAGTTTGGTTTGCTTGGGTAGGAGAGGAAAAAGTTTTTTTCTACCCTCTTAGAGTTCCTGGTCAGATCTGAAAATTAGAGTGACAGAGACAGTTTAACAGGAGAAAACCATATACATTTATTTAATATATATTTTATATGACACAAGACACAAGCCTTCATAAAAAAATGAACACTCAAACAGTTAAGCTTGAGTTTTTTTATGCTTAATTTGTTGATGAGTGGATAGTTGGAGAAATATAAGAAGTCAAGGAGTACCTGGTAAATGTAGTAAATGGGTAAATTTGGCAAGGCCTGTTTGTTATAATTCTCTTGAGCATCCCTTTGTCTTCGGACATAAAGATGCTCCTTTCTTTCAAGTATAGGAGAACATTTCTCACATGAGAGTTTTATGACTTGCTTCAGGTGAGAAGACCAAAGGTAAGGTCAGAGTGACCTTTCTGTTTCTTGTTTTCTCAAATTCCTTCAGTTGAAAATGTTCAATGCCAAGGGTAATACTTTGGGGAAGGGTATCCTGAACCCCATTATGAGTTAAAAAGGTATCAATCCTGTGCAACCTACATATTGGTTTTCATATAGCAATTAATTTATATCTTTTGGGCCATGCTTACTATCAACATTTCCCAAACTGTTCCATTGAATGTTAATAGGTGATTTACCAAAAGACTTTCTGTATGGTTTAATGAGTCTGGGAAAACTTACACTCAACAAATGGAATGCAGTGTCTTAACTAACGGGCTTCCTTGGGCCTTTAATATGTAAATGAATATTGTAAGTATTCCAGAAGGGGGCCAGACATGAATATGAAACCCTATTTCCTTCCCCAATACTCTTCTTTTGAGAATTGTGTTATACAGAGCACACTTGGGAAGCATTGCTTTAAAAACGTTAATTTCCGTAAAAGAAAGAGCATTGCCATAGAGAGCTCTCTTGTGGCAATAGGACAGAGATGGAGGCCTGATGGAGAAGCAGCAATTAACAAGTTGCCTTTTACATTGCCAGAATTAATATTGGAAAGAGCCTGACATTTTAACAAATGAAAATTAATATTAACTAAACAGAAAGAGGAAAAACCTGTGAAGATTTAAGACAGATAGTTTGTGATTCCTCTCAGCTAGCTGACATGCTTCTTTTTCACTAGAGTCCCTAATGGACCCCCTCCTCGGTGAATTGGATTTTGCAAGCTTGCTTTGTGATGTTATTTTAAAGAGCTCTAAATTTGACACAGGCCACTCTTGAAGTTGCAAGTTTGGAAAACCTCCATATATGGGCTGTGTTTTAGCTGGTATCTCCATCTTTGTTAAATTAGAACTAGAACTTCTTCAATGCAGCCATTTTAATTCTGGAGAATCTTCTCATTTACATAGTATTTTGGTAAATGTGATGTTTTCTGATGAATTTCTAGGGAACGGAGCTATTTGTATAAGTGGGAATTGAGAGTTTAGCTGGTCTTGACTCTCTTGCCGCCCTCTCCAGAATGCAGAAAAGAGCTGGTGTCAGTTCCCGTTGCTTCAGGTTGAAGGTAGACAACTTTTTCAGTTATTCCATGTTCATAGCAAATGCAAAACTGATCATTTAAACATTGGTCCCCTAAAGATAGGAACAATGTGTTCATTGCAAAATTTAGCTCTTGTTTTCTGCTTTATTTTGGTGACATAGTTGAAATTTTATTTCAGGGCACATTAAGATGAGATAACTTGATTGTGAAAATATTACTATTTGCAAATCTTTGGGGCTTTATCTGGGGCCAAAATAAATCGCTACATATAACTCAAAAGAACATTCTTTCATTGTTATTTTATTTCATTTTATTTATATATTTTTATTATTCGTCTTATTTACTTATTGATTGTTTTGGACCATGGCACCAGTGATGGGGATTACTTAGTTTGATTGTTAAGATGAGCTAGATGATGATGCACAAGCCTACCCCTGATGTAACAGTTAAAGTGAAGTGATAAAACCTGCTAAACTGAGGTAATAAAACTTAGCCGGAACCCCAGATATTCCTTTACCTCAAAAATGACTCTCTCTGGGGAGCCTGGGTGGCTCAGTCTGCTAGGTAACCGACTTCAACTCAGGTCATGATCTCACAGTTCATGGGTTTGAGCCCTGCATCAGGCTCTGTGCTGACAGCTCGGAGCCTGGAGTCTGCTTCAGATTCTGTGGGAGTGAGCTCTCTTGCTGCCCACCCCTGCTCATGCTTTCTCTCTCTCTTTTAAAAATAAATAAACCTTAAAAAATTTTGTTTTAAATGAATCTCTCTGGAATATAACATCTCCTTTAATATTGAGATCTTATTGTGATCACTCAAATATTTTTGATAATTGAAGAATGACAGATCAAAGAGCTAGATTATAGATATGATATAAGGGGTGCCTGGGTGGCTCAGTTGGTTGAGTATTTGACGTTGGCTCCAGTCATGATCTCACAGTCTGAGTTTGAGCCCCGCTCTGGCTCTGTGCTAACAGTTTGGAGGCTGTCTCCTGCTTCAGATTCTATGTGTGTCTCCTTCTGCCCCTACCTTGCTTGTGCTCTGTCTCTCTCTGTCTCAAAAATAAATAAACATTAAAAAAATTTTTTTAAATAAATAAAGACATGATGTAAGAGAGAGCCCAGGATGAAGCCATCATCCTCCCTGGTGCTAGAAGCTGTAAACGGTAAACCCCCAAATCTCAGTACTTTAACACTATAAAGGTTTGTTTTGTTGTTTATAAAATGCTCCTTATGGTGAACTATTCTTCAAGTCATGATTCACATCTTAGAATCTTTCCACTTTGTAGGTCCATTATCTTAAAATAATGACTTCTAGTTTACCCTACTAGGCTGCAGCAAGCCAACAGGAAAAGAGCATGGAGCCTCACCAATGGAAGGTTTTCATAAATATACACTTTAGCTTTTACTCCACTGGCAAGAAGTCAGTCATATAGCCACATCTTATTTCCAGGATATGTAGTCCAACCACATGCCTAAAACAAAGAATGGGTTCTTTGAATATGCAACTATCTGCTACAACTATCTCCAGATATTTGCCTTTTTATATTTATGATGCTGAAATTATCTTGAGTGATAGAATAGAGCTGGCTATCTCCAAAGGAAACAAAATGACAAATGAACATTAATTATGCATTTAAATCCCAGACTAATAATTAATATATCAAAATTTTAAGTAATTTCCTTAATAACATCTCTTCAAATTAGTTCAAAGATATTTTGGGCATCCTGGAAGGGAAATTTTATTGAGCCAAGGATCTGTTCTTAATTTACAAAGCAAATAATCTGTTCTTATTTATATCTCCTTACAATGTCTGACTGAGTAGCTAAGCATCACACATAGCTAGAAAATAGATTTTGACAGCCCAGCCTTGTTAGTTATCATTTCAACAGGTACCATTAGCACAAAGATCAAGCTGCCTGCCATAGCTCTAGCACGCTAATGGGAAGTAAATATCCATTCACGCATCTCAGCCTCCTTTTGAAATAGAAAATGACATCATGTAATTGGTTTTGTCTGAATTGCTCAGTGGGTAAAAATGTGATTCAGATGAGTTAAAGGCATGATGTCATTATTCTTCAAGAAGAGGCTGGGCACTCAGCAGCCCAATTCCTTGAGCCAGCAGCAGTACATAAACCTGGTGTAGAACTTTAATCTCATTTACACAGTGTAGTGACTTTCTTCTCAAATGGAAACATGGCGGGTTATTTTTAAAAACTAGTAATGATCATGTGCTCCAGAACACCACTGACGCCTCCAGGAGAACATGGTGAATTAAAAGGTTCTGCTGTGGTCTTGATTCCTGTCGGTCTCTCCCCTGGGCTGCACTAGAAATGAGACAGGGCTATCATTACTGCCTTCATTCATTCTCAATCCCAAGGACTAAAGAGAGGCAGGACTTGGAGATGGTCTTTAGTTATTTATTTATCAAATACTGAGTATCTGCTATGTACCCAGTAGTGACCTAGGTGCTGGAGACATAGCCAGGAAAAAATAAATTCCTCTTCTCATAGATAATAAGCAAATAAAGATATAATCTAATGCCAGGTAGAGTTAAATGCCATATAGAAAGACAAAGGTGGGTGGAGTGCTAGAGATGGATGGGATAATGGCATGTCTTAGAAAGGGCGGCCTGAGAATATGACATTTCAGCAGAGACCTTCAGAAGTAAGGGAGAAGATCATGTGGAAATTTGGGGGAAGAAGATTACTAGTGGTGGGAATAGCAAAGGCAAAGGCCCTGGGTAAGGAGCGTGCTTGACAACTTTATAGACCAGCAAAAGTGAGTGAGAGGGAGAGGTTAGGGAATACAGGCAGGGCATGGTGGGGAGATGGGAGCCACACTTGCCCAGTGCTACTGTTGACCATCTTATTGGACTGTCCATAGAACCACCAAACCTCCCTGTATGAAGCTTCCTTTCATGTGGAGCAGCAAATAAATGATGCTTCGTAGTCACTGGGCTCTGCATTTGGGATGGGGCCTGCAATCTACCATTTCTGGGCCTTCCAGGATCAGTGAAGTTTGGGATGTCCCAGATTCAGGCAATGAGGAGGTGGTTTGTCCAGAAAGAATTTGAAACATCATTTATAAGTGCGACCAAAATTGCTCTACTTTTTTATTATCATAATATTTAAAAAGTTTTAGTGATAAAATACTATTCTCCCCAGGGCCATATGACCCTCATCTCTTATTGGTACACCACTGCTTCAGTCTGTGCCAGGCAATGACATAGTGAGTAAAGCAAAAGCTTATAGATATCTAGTAACTATATATAGTTATTAAAAAAGAAGACTATATCTATATAGCCTATATAGAAGATTATATATGTACATGTACATATATATATCACTGTCTAGTATATACAGAAGGCTATATACATTATACACACATATACATGTCATATATTCTTTAGTATATTTAACAAGGATACATCATTAAGTATATGCATTTTAAATGGAATGATATACTTGGAATTAAAAGATCCTATATGGAAAATGTTAAATCATTAAGACAGAGGAACAAATATTTATACATTACCTATAATGTGCTGGGTAGGGTTTTTTCCATACATTTTATTAATTTGTTCAAAAACCATTTTGTGAGACTTACCAGTGCTACTGAAGATATAAAGAAGAGCAAAAGAGATGTACTTGGAACAAACCGCAGAGTGTGGTAGGACTATTCCAATCTCATAGGCAACAATGCTGAGTCATGGAGGCACTCAACTGGGTTCAACCCACACAGCTGGGAATAAAGAGCTGGAACAGAGAAATGAAACTTTTTCTCCATCTTGTCTCTTGTTTGAAAAAACAAAAACAAAGTTCAGATACTTGTACAGTTTCTAATTTTTTGAGATAGCTGGCATACATAAAGTATTTCCATTCATATGGACTGACTTAAGTAGGCATATAGCATCTAAAATACAATTAACATTGTATTCAGCAGCAAAATTTGCATGCGGTATACACAAAATTAAGAGGATAATTAAGTGTAAGGTAGAATCTAGTAATACAAAGCTACGTAGCTGGGAGAACTTTTAGAGAATATATGGTTTTTTCTATAGGAAAAAGTCTCCCAATTGTGGTACGTAATGTGAATAATTCCATGACGTAGCATCATGCATATGGCTACTTCTCCATACTTCTCAAGGGACAATATCTAACATAATATCAGTTACCACAGCTTCTCAAATTTTAAGATGCATATGAATCTCTTGAGGGTCTTGAAAAACTATAGCTTCTGATTCATACATCTAAGGTGGGGCCTAAGATTCTGCATTTCTAACAAGCTCCCAGGGGATACATATGCTACCGATCTGTGGGCACGCTTGGACTTTAAGGCTGTTACAGTCATTTCTGGCACCGGTCAAAAGCTGTATCTTGTGCCTCATCCCTATTATTAGTTACTTTTGTAAGAGTGTTTGCTGAGCAGCATATAGGATTTAAGGAGGTATAAAGTCATGGTGGAAGGGACAAAAGAGAAGAAATAAAAATGTTATAATGAATTCTGCCCCTGTTTCTTAAAGAAACCACAAGTGAATCATTTACTCCTTGTTCAGGAGGGTCAACTTGATTCAGCACAGCTGATCCGAAGACCCAGGCCCTCATACAGCAAAGCTGTTGACCACCTTGAGAAATTACTATTTTGCTCTTTGGTGTAACCTCAGTTTTATCTTGTTGAAACAAAACAAAAAGAATCCAATAGTGCATCCTTTGTATTATTCATTATGGCTGGATACTAATATTAACTTTCTTAAGTGCTTTGGCCGCTATATTAAAAGTATCCCTTTCATCAAATGGTTTAATGTGATCTTTTGAAGATGTGCAAGAGACTTTCTTCATTAGAGCATTTCTGCCAAAGTTTTAATGAACACACAAATCACCTTAGACTCTTATTAAAAATATAAATTTTGATGCAGTGGAATGGGGTACATACCTGAAAATTTGCATTTCTTAAAAGCTCCTAGGTAAGTCTGATATAGCAGATCCTTGGGTCACTCTGAGTCAAGAGACCTTGGACCATTCGATCTTACTTTGCATTAGGAAGTTACTATGTTGTGTGTGTGTGTGTGTGTGTAAGAGAGAGAGAGAGTTCAAAATAGTGAGGAAATTATATATTGACAAATAGCCTGAAATGAAGAAAACCAGGCATCTGCCTCAACATATAGCCTAATGATCAAAGATTCCACAATCACATTTCCTTACCATGAAGGATTTCTCAACACCAACTATATAAAAAGAATTTTTGTCAGTAAATGATGAACTCTTTCAGTTTTTCTGAAATCAGACTGTATTCTATATCACTCAGAAGGTTCAATGAGCAGAAAAGGATAAATGTTCAGGGCCCACCTCAGACCAATTCAATCCCAACCTCTGAGCATGGATCTAATTAATGATCAATCTCTAGACCACTAGCATCAGCAGCACCTGCTGGACTAGAGATTAGATGTCTAAGCTTATTAGATATCTCAGGTCCCATCCAGATCTACTGAATCTAAGTCTACAGTTTATAAAGATCCCTAGACATTCCAATGCATGTTCAAATTTCAAAAGACACTGTTAAGTAGGAGGCAAACCTAGACAGTTGCCATAGCAACGTAATTGTACTAAATACCTCCTGTCTTCTCTAGTAGTTTGGGCCTCTGCCTAGTATTAGGACCAAAAGAAGACAGACATATCAAGCCCATGCAAACCCTTGTGTATTGACTGACCCTAATGTATCTGGGAAGGTGTAAAATAACAGGGAGAAGACACAGGAAACAGAACCAGTTCTAGGTCCCTAGTGCTTCATACCAGCAGTTTCTTTTGTCCCTCTTTATCACGCCTCCCCTTTTTCCCAGAAAGTCTCACCATCTGCTTCCAGCTTTAAGTCTACTGACATGTTTACCCAAAGGAACTGAATCAAGAATTCCAGTCTGGAATTGCTTGACCATAGAGACAGTGGTGCTTCTCTTTTTGTTACTCTTCAGTGATGCATTATCATTGCTCTAAAACTCAAGTGAAGGGGCAAACAACCAAGCGTTTATGGAGGGATTACTTTGTGCCTAGCATCATGATAAAGATAATAGTAACACATATAAGGGCTAGTTGCTAGAAACTTGTGGAAGGTGCATGCACTTAATTCACAAATAATACTCAAATTCATTATCAATTCTGAAGTAGTGACAAAGCATAAAGGCTTAATGCTGGGGCATAGATAGTCTGAGCAAAAAATGATAATAACAATAATAATAATTGGAGATGGAAGATGTCAGTTTGAAGTGAGGCTTCACACAGTCAATGGAACTTGCATTGAGCAGATATAAGATGGGAAAAATTCCACTGAGAGGCTACAGCTTGAACAAAGGCAAAAAAAATTTAAATGACACAAAGATGACAGTGAACAAATAATATGAGAGCTTGCTCTTAAACATGGAATGCTATTTTATAGCTTACATTTTTAACTTTGGTCATAGAATTTTACATGTGTTGGGAAAATTGTAATAGTTCTTCACATTCTTAAGGAAGGTAGTTCTGAAAATAAATGTATTTTAAATAGTTGTAATTTTCATTATTTTTTCCTCAAGGGTATGGATTATGGTGTTTCCTGGTAATTTTGCTGAGTTCAAAATGTAAAGCATAACTGTTTTATGAAATATTAATTCTGGACAAAAAGTCTTCCTGCTAGTAATGATCCAGAAATTTTAAGTGTTAATTTGAGCAGATTCTTACCATAAATTAAAAATTCTCAAATTTGCTTGGATGTTATGTACTGATGTTTCATGAACTTCATTTTATTATATTCGTAAAATCTTCACTATAAAACTATAGAGCTAATTTTGCAGTCTAGCAGTCATGTCTAATTCTTTAAGTAAATGTTTTTTGGAATTTCTGTTGTCATTAACTCTTCAATGTGGGAAACAGGATTTATAACTTCTATCTAAATAAGTATTCTCTATTTGGGGGTAATAATAATAATAATAATGTGTTAAGAAGTGCATATATTCAAAATTGTGTAGAATGATATGCCCAATAAATTCACAGACTTGTTTAATACCTTTACTTTTTATTATCAACTCCACTTCTTTATCTAACTTATCTACTTTAGAATGCTAATTGACAACAAATTACATCATTACAGAAAAGATAGAGGTGATCAAATTATATATTTGTATGTGAATATTTTTATGATTTTTAGAAATTTAAGATATTTAGATTATAGATAAATGTAGTATCTTCTCAATAATAAGATAGCAGCAAAATGTATCATAGAAGATACAATATTTCTAAAACTTTGAAGAATTTGTAAAACAGTAGCTTACATGAAGTAATTTAGATGCTATGTAAGTTTTGATATTATAAGATCTATAGCTATTACCTGACACTGGAAAGTCCTAAGAGGAAATAGTTGGGTGCTGTATCTCAGTTTCCACTAATATGAAACATAATAGATATACAAATATTCCTAGACTGTAGATTCTTTTACAACACCGCCATGTATTACTCACTTTCTTATCCTTAAAGAAAGTGTTAATATGTTCACAATTCTTTTATTCCCCATTTTTGCTACGGCTGAATATGGGTGGAGTAAACAACAGTAGACCCAACAGTAACAGGTCTTGCAGATACCAGTCCATAGCCATAAGGCACCTTGACTGCTGTTATCTCTTAGTTCTGGGGTTTCTGGGGACCAGTGTCCTCTGAGCTGAGCTCTAGCATATGTTGGTGGTGGTGAACTATCTAGATACTGGCTTCTAGAGGTTTCCTGAGTAGTGGGTTTTCTGAGTAGCCAAGGATAGAGGAGAAATTGGGTAAACCAGCAGTCTTCGCTATCTCTAGGGTCTCTATCCAGTAATTCAAGGAAGCTCAGAGATACAAAGAGGCAACATTAGCACAAAGCTTATGAATCCAACAGATTCAAGCACTACCAAACGATTCTATAAGCCATGACTTGGTGCATGAGTGGATTGTGAGCCAAGGTCCTGTCCTGTGTCCAGGCCTGGCAACAGTGAGATTAAACTCATATCCAGCAATAGAAAATGAACAGGAAAACATCAAACATCAACGCAAGGTTCGTTGACAATTGCTACTTCAAGGAATCTAAAGAGTAGGAAATAAACTTGAAGCATGGCGAAAATGCCAGTCCTGAAACTGTTCAGGAGAGCAGTTCTTCCAAAGTAGATTACCAAGAAAGGGATATTTATCCTTGAATAGATGCTCTTGGATCTGCCTGCAATTTTTAGGAAGTTTTGTTGTGAATGGATTATAGCCTTTGGGTATGACCTGTGTCCATTTTATCTTTCATTTATGGATGATTATTTGTGTGTCATTTGTCCTGCAGTTATAAGGGCATTAGGAAGCCTATTTGGTACTAGTCCATGGTTACATTTAGTTTTACCAAACTAAATGCTTAATAAACATTTCATATTTGTTCTTCCTTCACTGTATGCCTAATTTAGTACAATTAGTTAATTTTCTCAGAACTAATCATAAACTAGCTCATTTATAACAGCCCTTAATTACCATTTTGGAGGGAACTATTTTTATATACAAGTTGGTTTTTCCCCCAATAGAATGCATGTGGCTTCTCTATTCTTCTCTATCCCTCATCCTGACAATAACACACTGAATGTCATTTAGTAGACATTTAAACAAATAAATAATTTCAGTTGGTTCTTTGATCCTAAATTCACAGATAATAAAAGCCACTGAAAGTCAATGCTTTCTGTGAATAATTATTTGTTTTCTGTGAATAATGATTTTATGAAATTGGAATTGACATCTATTTAAATATTTCTTCCTCGGGGCTCCTGGGTGGCTCAGTTGGTTAAGTGGTCGACTTTGGCTCAGGTCATGATCTTGGGGTCTGTGAGTTCGAGCCCCACATCAGGCTCTGTGCTGACAGCTCAGAGCCTGGAGCCTGCTTCGGATTCTTTGTCTCCCTCTCTCACTGCCCCTTTCACACTCACACACACACACACACACACTCTCTCTCTCTCTCTCTCTCTCTCAAAAATAAATAAATGTTAATTTTTTTTATTTTAAAAATAAATAAATAAATATTTCTTCCTCTTTGTGAAAGAAGAACTATTAAATATTGGGAAAACTTGCAGGCTTAGAATTAAAAAAACACTAGTGATATGAATCTTCATGAACATCCATAGCTTAAAGAATTATTTTAATGCCTCATCTATTAACAAATAAATCTGTGATTGTTTTTATTTTTCTCATTTTATTCATTTGAGAGAAAGAGCAAGTTGGGGAGAGGCACTAAGGCAGGAAGAGAGAGAGAATCATAAGCATGGAGCCTGATTCAAG
>NC_043711.1:73292304-73299038 GCF_006229205.1 Suricata suricatta | reverse complement strand
GACTGAGCTACCCAGGCACCACAATATCTGTGTTTTTCTATAACTCAATTTATTTTGTGCTTGAAGGATTTTATTTTACATCTGTATTCTATAAGCCCACCATGAAATTTGTGTCTTTTGTCCAGCTTCACAAAGTGGCATACCCATTAACCTATAGCATTAAATTTAAAAAAATTTCAAAAAACATATTTTTAAAACATGCTACAATATCCCCCTTTATTGAAAGTAATAAGATCAATATTTTAAAAATTATTTTAGTGTCCAGTGAACCCCATACAGTCTCCTGTATAGAAAAGTGTGCTCTATTTTTGAAAATGCTACTTGCATTTCTCATTTTCACTCAGAAAAATAAAAAGCAATTTAATTACAAAGGACTTTATTTTATATATTGGAAAAAACTATAAAAATGTAGACTGCTTGTGGGGCGCCTGGGTGGCTCAGTCGGTTAAGCCTCCGACTTCGGCTCAGGTCGGATCTCACGTTCCTGAGTTCGAGCCCCGCATCGGGCTCTGTGCTGACAGCTAGCTCAGAGCCTGGAGCTGCTTCCGGTTCTGTGTCTCCTTCTCTCTCTGCTCCTCCCCCTCATATGCTCTGTCTCTCTCTGTATCAAAAATAAATAAAACATTAAAAAAATAAAAAAATATTTTAAAAAAATGTAGACTGCTTGCCAAAGGGGACTGTGCGTAATAAAGTGGCTCTTCAAAACTTACACTCAAAACATAATCAGAAAGTCACAGAGTGTGAAGTATGAAGTGTGAAGCAGAGAGAGTGTAATGGCAAAGGGGTATTTGGCAGGTATAAACAAGACGGGCAGTCCTTTCTCTCTGCTTTTGCTAACGGTCTCTACTGAACTAAGGAAAGCTATTAGGGAGTAGGGACATGGCGGTGGGGTAAAATGTGGGAGACATTTTCTCTCTACTCCTCCAAAACCTTTACTATGGCTCTAGTCATCTATGGAAACAACAAGAAATACAGAGGGTTAATAAAGCTTTCACTGATTAACTAGGCCAGCATTATTTGAATGTACACCAGCCACTTTTCCTATCTAATAAGAATTAAACTCAAATAAATAAAAACATATTTCTTCTCTCCACAGAGCCATTAGAAGCTTCTTGAGACAACCAGACTCTTCCTGTTTTGTCCTCCTAACAGCTGATATAATATTGTGTCCAGAGAGAACCCTCCATGAATGTTTTCTGCTGAGTTTACTGATCTAATTGTTTTAGAATGCGTGACCCTAGACCTTGATTTAACTAGCCTCGCACCTCAATCTCTCCAATCATACCCTGAGGATGATAATTCTACTTGCAATTAGTATTCAAGCTCATGGGAACAAAATACCTGGCAGAGAGCGGGACTCCATAAGTGATGACCGTCTGTCTTAAGCATACAATTTCCTGATTATTTAATCCTTTCCCATGGCTAATCTGTTGTATTCCATAATGTGGCACTCATATGTGCATGATAAATGCATACATATTTGCATTTTCTCATTAATCACATGCCACATGCTAACATACCAGCTTTGCATTATTCTATCAAATCATTACAGTTAACATTAGTCATTAGCTGGTCCTCAAAAGTCTATGGATGGAACACATTTTTTTTTACAGTGACTTATTGTTCAGTAACATACTCCTGATGTCAGGCAAGTAACTTCCAAGATTAGCCTCTCCCTGTCTCAAATCATAAGTACATGAACAAATACATCTTCTTTGGAGTCTTTCTAATTAAAAGTGTTGAGTTAATGCCTAAAATTATAAACAACCCTGGGGCATTTGATTTGAGTTCATTTTAGAACAATACTATCCAAAAGAAATGTAAAGCTAGCCACATACGCAATTTAAAATGTTCTAGGTAAACACTTGCAGAACGCTATGATGCTTCAGGTGAAGAATTGTATCTTGCTAAACCATTTAATTCTTTTGACTGTCTTGCTTCATTTCAAAAAGGATCAAGGACAAGTGAGGCAAACTATATACAATAAAATAATGGCAAAATAGGAACTGGAGCCAAATAAATTAGGAAACCAAGAGTAAGGAAAATAAGACACAAATGCACAGACCTAACAGCCATGAAAACTTGTCATTTTAGGGCCTTCACACGTGATTTCTCCCTCTTCTTACAATAGTCACTCTCCCAGATCTTTTTTTTTTTAGTTTTTTTATAGTTTATTTTCAAATTGGTTTTCATATAACACTGAGTGCTTCTCCCCACAAGTGCCCCCAACCATGACCATCACCCCCTTCCTTCCTTCCCCCTCCCCCTTCAGTCCTTGGTTCGTTTTCAGTATTCAGTAGTGTTTCATGATTTATGTCCCTCACTCTCCCCAGTTCTCTTTCTTCCTTCCTCTCCCTCTGGTCCAGATCTTTTGATGGCTTCTTTCTTGTCATGTGTGGATCTTTCGAGATATCACTTTCGCAGATATGCTTGCACTGACCACCTTGTCTGAAATAACTCTGTAGTCATCTTTGCTGCCTCCCTTTGCTTAATTTTCATCAGAGGATTTATCAAAATCAAGTAGTTTCTTGTTCACCTATGCTTTGTTACCTCTCTTCCCCAATTCAGATATCAGCTCCAGCAGAGCAAGGGTCTTGTTGAACTTCCTCACCACTGCCTCCTTCAGTTTTGAAAATAGTGCCTGGTATTAGAAGATACTTTATAAATAGTTTCAACTGAAAAAAATGTCCTTATGAATCTGTTAGATAGCCCTAAGCTGCTGGAAGTCAAAATGAAGCGAGAGGAATTTGAGAAGAGGGTGCTTACCAGTGCTTCACCGGGAAGAAGGCTTTTGAAAACAAGCACTTAACTCTATCAGATTGGTATTGCACAGGATCCCATTCAGTTGGATACGGACTCAGACAAGGAGCAGGGCCTCACATACTCCTCCAGCAAACAGGAACACAAGTCTCGCAGCAAACGAAAGGCATAGTTGTCAAATAGAACATTGTATAAGAGACAAGGGTACATGGTCCACATTGGAGCTTTCTGTTAGGCTGGATTCTTCCGACCATAGAACTTAGACCAAGGAGTAGATTTAATTGTGTATGTTCCAATCAGTCCAACACAAATCTCATTTCTTTTTGTTGGGTTTTTGATAGGAACTGTGGAGGGCAGGGGGAAGCGTTTTAATAAAGTATTTAATTTTTTAAAAGTTTCCCTTTGTTCTTGGGTTCATGATTGGTTTTAATGTGCCAAATAAATTGTGAGCTGCTTAAGGGCAGAAACTGTAGCATATGTAAATATTTCTTCTCATTCTTAGGACATAAGATAATCACTGGACATGGCAGGTGTTTACTAAGAATCAGGTTTTGGTGATGATAATGGCATTATATGGGTTCATTAGTCACACAGAAATCCATTATGTGCATTAATAAATTTTATTGTCCCAGACTCTTTTAAGGTAAGTTGGGAAAGACATTAGCCAGAGTGTGGCACAGATCAGAGCCAGATGGCCTCTTCAGGTGAACTTGGGCCTGAATGAGCAGAGCTAAATATACTATATCAGTCATTCTCCAATGTTAGTGTGCATCTCAATCACAAAGGAAAGTATTAACAATGTAGATATCTGGCATCTGCTCAAAACTCACAGATTTATAACCTACAGAGGTGTTATTTAAACCCTGCTTGATGTTGGAGGAATACACTAAAAAGTAAAGAGTGCACAAGAAATATTGGGGGTAAGTAGAGAAACTAATATGGAGGTATTCTATTGTCTACTACAAATACTAAACTGCTCTAAAATTTCAGGGCTTAAAATAACCATTTTATCATTGTTATCGCCATGGCCATGGACAAAGCATGGTCAACAAGAATTGGCCCTGCAGTGTTTGTCCATTACAAGCCAGGAACTGGGAGGAGCTGGGCCTGGTCAAGCATCTCTGTTTCCCTGGTCTCAGACCTCCTGTAGGAACCTCTTACATGACCTTTCCAAGTGTGGTGACCTCAGGGCTGTCAGAGTAGTGGGAATTCCTGTGGCTCAGGGTGTTCTAGGAGACTAGAAAAGGAAGCTGTCAATGTTCCAAGACTGGGGCCCAGAAACTGGCACGGCATCACTTCCGCTGCATTCTATCTGCCAAAACACTCCCAGAGCCCACTCAGAATCCAGAGGAGGAGACACAGGCCCCTTCTTTCCCTTGAAGATGTATAAGGAGTTTGTAACCATCTTCTGTCCACCACTGGGATAGTAAATCAGTGGGGTCTTAGGAAATCCTGGTTTGATTTAACTTTAGCAGTACCTTTTTTTTTCCAGCTCACCAAATCAAGAGGAAGGGTTGAAAAGTTTTCCAGCAATCTAAAACACTGAGTTTATGCCATAAACTCTAGAATAGGCAGGATGAGTTGGAAATGCTTTTAAAATCAGTCTTAGAAAAGCTTGCTTAGAACATTTTTTTGTAATGTATATTAAATAAGATTGGTGGGATAAATTAGTCTTACGTCAATGTACAGACTTATTTTTATTTGAATCGGTAGCAAAGAAACATTTTAATGACAGAAAACGTGATGTTTCAATATTGTATCAGCAAATGGAAGTTTTTTTAAAGCAGCTATTTTAGGAAATTTCCTATTGTAAACCACCCCGCATGTTACATTGTTATAAGGAAAAAATAGCAATTAAACTTTACTGAATTGAGAGCAAATGTCAGCACATTCAATGTTTATTAAGTGTCAAGTGGGTAAAAAACTGGGCAGAGTTAGAAAAATTACGTTCAGTGTAAGCATAGCATTCTCTGGAATATTTTATGCTGAAAACAAAATGTCTCAAGCTTTTCCAGGGCATTTTGATAATGAGAATGAGAATGCTGTTTTCCTCTTGTTGCTGGCATTTGTTTTTATCATCCCCAGTTACCTAACTGTATCTTAAGCCTAAATTGTCAGTTTTCACAAGCTTGCATCATTGACCTAATATAAACAAGCAGAATACTTTTAACTCAACAAAGGGTTCCATTAGGGACCCCATGGTTTCCCCCCGGGCCATTGCATTTTAACTAACTGAAGATTAGCCCACTTTCTCACATTTTAATCTCTTACCGGGTTAGTCATCTATAATGGAGAGGCTACGTTTTGACTTTTGTAGTTGATATTTCAGTTCTTTCGTTAAGAACATGATTTGGAGCACTCTTGAATTTCCAGTTAAGTGCCTGACTCACCACTTTTATACCTTTTCTGTCTTTAACTTTATGTGACTTGTATGGTGTATTGTTTTGTTTTCTGTTGAATAACAATGATTTTGTAACTGGCAGGGGCTCACAGTGTGGTTTTGAGACTAAAAGGCAGATAGGAAGCACTGAAGTGGATAAGACCAAACAGTCACGGTTTCCCTAGGAAATGCAATCACGGGGAGACACATAAGCAGTTTCTGTGTACTACTATGTATTTCTTAAAAGAGGCTGTTATAAGTGCTATTTTCAAATGTCTACCTTTGGAAATAAATTACCGTGTGCTATTTTGTAATGCAGAGGGCTTTTTAAATAAGGACATGTGATAAGAGTTAATATGTAACTGAGTTGCTAGGGAATAGGTACCAAATACAGTAAGATCTTGATTGTTGAAGCTTGAATTATTGCTATTATGTATAACAAATCCATCTTCTCTAACCGGCTTCCTCATATTACCCCAAATCTTTCATATTACTGCCCTCTCCATCAGTTACTTTGCGATAGGTAAATAAACGAATTTATTATTCACTTTAATGCATCAACCAAACATGTTCTTGATAGATGTATCATTCTCTCCCAAGCAAATGGTAACAAACTGGGATCCTATCTAATTGACTGATTAAAATCATAGCCTTGAGTGTTGAAAGGGCATCAGATTATATTTATTACAATCCTTTCAAAGACCTTCTAGTTGAAATATTAAAGGCTTTTGGTCCTGAGATTTGTCAATAGTAGCATGTTTAGAAGGATTTTTATTTTGATGAATAATAAAAGTGAAACCTCTCTTCTTTGTGGAAATAAATAAAAGAGAAGTAGTTTCATGGATATACCCATTATTTTGAATTTCTGAATGGTTGTCTAAGAATGCAGAAAGTTTGTTATGAAATTACATAATATATTTTAATGTGTTTTGAATAAATCACTGTAATGTACGCTCCCTCAAAGCAGATTTTTTATTTCTTTAATGTGGTATCTCCAGAACTTAAACCAATACCTGGCACATAAAAAATGTTTGATATCTACTGGATGGATGAATTAAAGTCAATGCCATAGAGGTGGCAAATTCTGAGCATTGACATTCTAATTATATAATTTACCTACCACATGATGACGCATGGTAAATTGATCAAGCTTTCCTGGTCCACTGATTTTTAAAAACCTTAATCCCTTCAGGACAGAAAAACAGGAGCAAAAAGGTGAATTCCACCATGAGGATCTCAGATATCTGTGATTCTAACCCATTCAGACATATAAATTTGTCAAACGCCACAGTTATTTTCCCAGTTTAGATTTTCAAGTTGAAAAACACTTGAGAATCAGAAAGATAAAATATCAGCCATATATTAAATGCATTTTTCATTTTTTCTCTCAACTGATTTTTATTCCAAAATCTTCAGAGTTGCTGACACTTTTCCAGGTATGTGAAACTGTGTTTGTTCACTGACGTTCTCTACCAAAGTACCTTCTAGGCACTTTTGTACTTGTGATGTGAGCAATAGAAACATTTCACTGAATTTTAACACAAATAAGATGCAAATGACATAGGCTTTAATATTTCATGAGGTCTCAGCCCTT
>NC_043711.1:73247361-73292204 GCF_006229205.1 Suricata suricatta | reverse complement strand
GAGAGAGAGAGAGAGAGAGAGAGAGAAAACAGGAGAGGAGCAGAAGGAGAGGGTGAGAGAGAATCTTAAGCAGACTCCATGCCCAGGGCAGAGCCTGACACAGGCCTCTGGGATCATGACCTGAGTTGTAATCAAGAGCCAGATGCTTAACCAACTGAGCCCCCCAGGTTCCCCAAAGGTGTTTTGTGAATGAATCCTCGAGTTTGCAAAATAAGTGACACACAATATTTTCCCCCTTGGGTACTGGTTTGGCGGTACTTAGTTGGATTTCTGAAAAAAAAAGGAGTTGAGGTTTCCCAGCTACATCTGTGTCAGTGCTTCCAGAGGATAGAGAAATGATTCCAAATACTCTTTTGCTGAGCTTCATGCAGGAGATCAGCACAGTCGTCTGTGGTGATTACCCAGGTTTAGAAGGTTTTGTGAGCACTGTTTTCTAATGTGAGAGTGGCTGTTTCTTACTTCCCCTGGGTGGCTGGGGTTCTCCAACACCAGAAGAGGCATGAAGTCTTTCTTTGTTGATTTGAGTCAGACTTGGAGGAGGTGAAGGGACATCTAACTTCTAGCTTCTAGGTCTGGTCTGTTAAGCTCCTCAGAGAACTTCTACAGTGACCCCAGGTCTGTCTGTTTAAATAATAAGGTGCTTTGATGAAACTATCCACAATATAATCCACTTTAAAGGTGGACCTGAGGAAGGTGAGGTGTTGTTGGTTTTTTTTTAAGATAACCATTTAGGTGCACCTGGGTGGCTCAGTCACTTAAGTGTCCGACTTTGGTTCAGTTCATGAACTCAGGGTTCATCATTTCGAGCCACACATCAGGCTCTGTGCTGACAGCTCAGAGCCTGGAGCCTGCTTTCGGTTCAGTCTCTCTTTCTCTGTTCCACCCCTGCTCACGCTCTCTCTGTCCTCTCTCTCAAAAATAAGTAAATATTAAAAATTTTTAAAAATCAGATAACTATTTTTAATGGCATTATTAAGGTATAGCTTTCATACACATTTATTTTGTTTGAACATTTGAGGATTGAATAAGAAGTATGTAGTCTCTGTAGAAGATTTGAGAAATACAAGTATAAACTCACAATTGTCAGATAGCCTTTTCTTAAAATTTTGGTCTTTTCCCGCCACTTTTGCCCTCTGCAGATCTATATATAATAGCACTTCATACTTGTTAAAATGGTGATTATCTAAAAAGATAAGAAATAACAAGGATGAGGAGACAAAGGGACCCTTGTGCACTGTCGGTGGAGATATAAGTTGGTGAAGCCACTCTGGAAAATGGTGTGGAGATTCCTCAGAAAATGAGGACTAGCTCCACCATAGCAACTCCACTTCTGAGTGTTTATCCAGAGAAAATAAAAACACTGATTTGAAAAGATATGCGCATCCCCTTGTTTATCGCTGCATTGTTTACAATAACCATGATATGGAATCAGTGTTAGGACCCATTAATGGATGAATGAATAAAGAACATGTGGTCTGTATACTGTTCAGCCATAAAGGGAATGGAATCTTGCCATTTGTGACAACATGGATGAACCTTCAAGGCATGCTTCTGTATGAAATAAATAGACAAATACCATACCATCTCACTTATAATTGCAATCTAAAACACAGAACAAACAAAACAGCACACAAAACCAACCCCGTAGACACAGAGAGCAGATAGGTGGTTTCCAGATTGGAGAGGGAAGTGGTGATGGGCAAAATGGGTGAAGGGGGTACAACTTTTTAAATAAAGTATAGAGTAAATAGGTCATGGGGATGAAATGTACAACATGGTGACTACAGTTAAATAATACTTTATCGCATATTTTAAAGTTGCTAAAGTAGTAAATCATAAAAAGAAAAAAATTATAACATCACAAATAGTAACTAGACTTCTTGTGGTGATTTCACAGAGTATATAAATACAAATCATTATGTTGTATAACTGAAACTAATATAATATAATGTCAATTATACCTCAATTTAAAAAAGAAGAAAGAAAAAAAGCAATACACAGAGTGTAAGAAAATATTTGCAAGTCACATATCTGGCAAAGGACTTGTATCAGAATATATAAAAGATTCCTACAATGCAAGAATAGAAACATTAAAGAAGAAAAAGAGAAAAGATAGAAGATGAGCAAAAGACTTGAACAGACACTTCATAAAAAGTGGCCATTAAGCACAGAAAAAGATCTCAACAGAGAATCATCAGGGAAATGCAATTTAAAGCCCTATGACATAGTACTACATGCCCACTAGAAAGGATAAAATGAAAACAACTGATAATACAAAGCCTTGGTGAGGATGTGGAGCTTCTAGATCGCTCATGTGTACCAGTGAAAGTTAGTAATATTACAAAGTATACTTTGTAATACTGTTTGGTAATTTCTTATCAAGTTTAATATATATCTACACATTAACACAGGTATTTTCCCAAGAGAAACAAAAAAGAATGTCTACAAAAAGACCTGTACCAGATTATCCAGAGCAACATCATTAATAATAGCCAAAACTAGAAACCAACAAAATGCCTAACCAGAGGAGAATGGAAAAAGAAATCATAGTATAATCATTCTTAAGGAATACTACTTAGTAGTAAACAAAGAATATACTACTGATATGAAAAATAACAGGTGAATCTCAGAAACAATATGTCAAGTAAGAAATTTCAGACACAAAACAATACATATATTTTTATTTCATTTATACAATTCTAGAACTGATAAACTACACCATGAAGAAAGAAATAAAAACTGTTCGTCTACAGATGGTAAATGTGAGGGCACATCTGGGAGTAATGGAAACATTCTATATCTTATGTTGGCCACACAGGTATATGAATTTGCCAAAATACATTAAACTGCATACTTCAAAAAGGTAATTAGGATAATATTTCATGTAGATATTTGTAAGTTGACTTTTTATTTATCATAACATGCAAATTTAACCTTTGATCAGAAATTATTCAAAACCTTACATGAATATTTATGATGCAAAGATATGATGTTTGAGATTTACTTCAAAGTAATTCATGGAGGGGGAATGAGGCATAGATAAAGTAAGATAGTGTTTAGTTGATATTTGTTCAAATTGAATGATGAGTACTTATGGGATCTATATGGGATCTATATATCCTTTCATTCATTTGACATTTCTTGTAATAAAACTATTTAAAACCTTAATTTTAGTAATTACTTATATTTCAATTTAGAAGTTTATTAAAGATTTAGGTTGTTGATAGTTCCTTGTTATTGTAAACAGCACTGTGGTAAGCAGCAGGTGGAAGGTTTGTTTTTTTTTAATGTTTGTTTATTTTTGAAAGAGAAGCATACTCGCACACGTGAGCAGGGGAGGGGCAGAAAAGGGAGGGAGAAAGAGAATCCAGTGCAGGCTCTGAGATATCAGCACAGAGCCCAACAAAGGGCTCGATCTCACCAATGCGATCATGACCTAAGCCAAAATCAAGAGTTGAGTTGGACACTTAACCAAATGAGCCACCCAGGCACCCCAGAAGGCTTTTTTAAATATCAGAGGTATTGGTTCCCTGCCTGTAGCCCTGTGACTAGGCTGGGCACCCAGTCCTCAGCTATGATGTACTTGGCTGCTAACGATTCACCCTTGAACTGCCTGATGGGTTATGTTATATCCACTAAGGGTGGTACCATGGGCAATGACTGACTTACATGAGGGTGTAAATGTATAGCTCTCTTACCTATACTTGAGACTTTTGCTTCAGAACTCCTCAAGGATCAGGCTGATATAGTTTCCAAATCTTTGCATAGCTTCTTCCTTATTTGTCTCAATTCACTCACTACCCTACAAGTATCTCCTGGGAGCTTTCCATCAGAATCAAGGCTTAAGAATCTCCATCTCAGCCTCTGAGTCTAGGAAACCCAATCAAGATAAAATGACTACTATGGAAGCATCAGACACGCAATTACAACCAAGGCTGCCTCTCAACCGAAAGGCTCATTCTTAGAATGACCTGAATGAACTAGAATAATTACCTTAACTTTTTTGAGTAATGGAAATATCTCTAAGGAAGCCTGAATTCACTTTAGCAATGGTTAGCACTTACATTCCTAGACCCACCCAGATCATTTGAAACCTAATAGCTCTGGAAGTAACAAATGGGCATTTTTAAATTGTTTTCTGACTTCTCATCATAACATAGTATCAAAATTTATTGAACTGCATTTGGTAACTGTTTCTGCTATACAGCTTTATACAGTAAAGCTCCAAAGTTTTCAGTAAATCTGTAAATTTGTTAGACTTAATGACTCTGTCCTGGACAGTGTTGTCATAGAGATCAACATTTAATTGATAGGTTGTATTGTGAAAAATATACATGGGGAATGTTCTTAGTCCTGTTTAATATCAGCAGTGGCATGTTAAGCAGACAAATGGAGACTTGGAAACATTTTCCTAAATAAAATACCTTATTTTATGAGATGCTGATAAGCAGTGTTTACAAGATTAAATAATTTAGTCCTCATACATTTAATGAATACCTTAAAAGTATGTGTAACTCTGTTAAGGGTTGGAAACTCAGGGTAGTAGAATAGGAATCTGCTCCCAAGAGGATACCATAATCTATTATGGGGAGAGGATGGGGTTTGAGGGTGAGCTCAGACCTGTAAATAACTTATAAGTAAACCCCTGTGCACTAGACCTGCCTACTGCATGGTAGAATGCAGGGTTTGTCTTTAGCTGTGAAATTAGCCAAGTATGGAAGGAATTTAGAGGGATGCTCTAGTAGGAACTGAATATTACTATTCTCATTAAAGGTGACTATTACATAGCCACAATATTTCAGCTGAATTACCTAAAGAGAAAAGCAGTTATAAAAAAACATAAATGTCTTCATATCTATATAACTGTTCATTTTTAAAAAGCATAACTTGGCTCCACACCTTCTTTTTTTCAAATATACTGAAAGGTATATTTGATAGGGGATTTTTCAAAATGTTTATGTTGTAGCAAGTTCTGGTTTGGATCAGGCAAGTGATGAAAACTGTAATTTCCTCCAGAAGTCAGGTGGGTCCAAGACATGGGAGCAGCGCAGGGCTTGGCAGGGTCCTGGTGGTCTCAGGTCATCTAGAGAATAGAAGTCATGCAAAGAGCAGTAGTGCCTGCATAGCTGTAAGCTCTCAATTTTTGGAAATACTGATTTGAAAGAGTTTTTTAAGCCTGATCATGGTCACCCTTGAGTCTTCCATACTTGACTCTAACACGGAGCTGTGTCCTCTCTACAGATTTGGGATTCTCTGTTGAATTCCAGGGCCATGGTGGTTCCATTACATTAGATCCTTGGCTTATTTAATGAAGAACCCTTCCTCCTTATGGCATCTGAGGGCTCATTCACAGTGATCCAGTCATCTCTTGAGGCAAGAAAGAAGTAATCCAAGTTGCACACTATATAAAATGTCTTGAACTAGGCAAGAAAGAACTCTAGAACTGTAGTGTTTTATAATATTGTTGAAATATCTGCTGCACCTTCCCATCTGTCTTTTCTTAATGAACCTCTTCCTTCAAAAGGATTATCCTACCTGCCCCATTCCTATAAGGCTGGAGCATGTGTCTTGCTTCGAACATGAGATATAATAGACACAATGTAATCATTTCCCAGCAAAAGTTTTCAGAGACACTGAGTGGTTCTGCCAGGCAATCTCCTGGGTCATTCAGCCAGATTTTGGGGGTTTTAGAATCACTTTGTCAATTTCTACAAAGAATTTGAGATTTTGACTGAGGTTGTGTTGAAAGTACATAGATGAATTTGGAGTTAAAAAAATTGAACATGGCATACCTTTTCATTCATTCAGTTCTTTAAATACTTTCTGTGATGTTCTGTATTTTTCCCTGTACAAGTCTTTCATGCCATTTTATTTAGATTTATCCATTGATATTCCATATTTTTTACTATTGTTTCTTTTCATTTCAATTTTCAGTTATCTGTTGCCAGTATATAGAAATAAAATTGATTTTTGTACATAGATCTTGAATCCTACAATTTTTCTAAATTTGTTTATTTATTGTAATAGCTTTATATATATCCCACTGGATTTTCTACAAAGATAATCATGTGATTCTTCTTTTCATTTTTTATTTTTTTAATGTTTATTTGTTTTTGAGAGAGAGAAAGAGAGAGAGAGAGAGAGAGAGAGACAGAGAGAGAGAGAGAATGAGCAGGGGAGGGGCAGAGAGAGAGAGGGAGGTAGAGTCTGAAGCAGGCTCCAGGCTCTGAGCTGTCAGCACAGGGCCCTACGTGGGGCTTGAACCCATGAACTGCAAGATCCTGACCTGAGCCAAAGTCAGATGGTTAAGCGACTGAGCCACCCAGGGGGCTATAATTCTTCTTTTCTAGCCATGTTGCCTTTTCTTGCTGTCTAGAACTTCCAGGGCACTCTTGAAGAGCAGGTACACAAGCAGCTATGCTTCTTGTTCATGACCTGAAAGGGAAAGCATTTAGTATTTCATGATTAAATATGATACTGGCTATAGGCTTCTCATAGATGCCCTTTATTTAATTAAGAAATTTCCTATTTTGCTGGGAGTTTTCATCAGGAATATATGTTAGGCTCTGTCAAATGTTTTTTTCTATATCCCTTGATATGATTCATCAATATGATTTTTCTTTTTAATTTATTATTGTGGTGAATTACATTGATTCATTTTTAAAAGATAAAAACCACATTTTCATTCCCAGCATAAAATCCTCACTTGATCATGCAGCGTTGTTCTTTACTGTTGGATTCAGTTTTCTAAAATGTTGTTTCCAAATTGGTATCCATATTGATGAAAGATACTGATTTGAGGTTTTCTTTAATTTTGTCTGATTTTGTCATTGGGGTAAAAGTCTCATAAAATGAGTTGGGACATTTAATTATCTTTGAATTTTCTCTAAGATAGTTTATAAATAATTTGTATTATTTTTCCCTTGAATGGTTATTAGAATTCACCCATGAAGTCATCTGGCCTTGAAGTGTTCTTTTGGGAAGAGTTTTCATCTCACATAGTCATTTTTTTTCCCTAGAAGTTTGATTGGGTCTTTTTTTGAATCACCATGTCTCTACTTAACGTTTTGTACATATGTAACATAGTCACATGAAAAGTGCTTTAAAGTGCTTGCATGCCATTTCTAACACCTATATCAGTTCTAGGTCAGTTTCAATTGCCTGACTTTTCTCCTCATTATGTATTGTATTTTCCGATTTATTTGAAAATCTGGTAGTTTTTGATGGATGACCTGGCATTGTACGTATTATATTGTTGGATGCTGGATATTTCTCTACTCCAATATTTTTGGCCTTGTTCTGGACACAGTTAAGCTACTAAAAACTGTTTAGCTCTCCGAGTCCTGCTTTTAGGTTTTTTTTTTTTTTAGGCTACAGTGGTGTTGAGCCTACAGTTGATTATTTCCCGTTACTAAGACGATACCATTTTGTCTACTCTCCCTAATATCCCATGAACGAGCTTTTTCAGTTTGGCCAGTGGGAATAAGTACTATTCCAGCCTGTGTGAGTGCTGACTATCATTACCTTTAATCCTCATGAGTTGTTCTTGCCTCAGCCGTGAATGGAATCCTTATCCGCAAGGTCTGATACTACTGAGGTGAATACTAAGAAGGGGCCCTGTGCCGATCTCGAGTTCCATCTTTCTGCAGCTCTTTTCTCCAGTACTCCTGGGTTGGTCTGCCTTGATTCTCAGCTCCAGTTCTTCAACTCAGGGAATCTCCGGAATCCCTTCTCCCTGCACTGTGGATGGCAAGCTTTCTCTAGACAATAGAAGCATATCTGCGAGATATCGCAGGTTTGATTCCAGACCACCATAATATTGCAATAAGCAAGTCAAAGCAATTATTTGGTTTCACAGTGTATATAGTGTATGTTTGCCTGTATGGTAGTCTATCGAGAGTGCAATAGCATTATGTCTAAAGCACAATGTACATGCTTTAATTTAAAAAATACTTTTTTGCTGAAAATGGTATCTATCTATCTATCTCTCTATCTTCATTCTCATTCTCATTTGCTTCTTTCATCCAGAGCTCACTATATCTTGAAAATGGTTGTTTCATGTATTTTTGGCTGTTGTTGTTTCAGGTAGGAGGGTAATTCTGATCCTTCTTACTCCTTTATGGCTAGAAGCAGAAATAACTGAATTGATTTGGAAATGAGTACATAATCCTGGTTCAAGGTGTGGTGGGCTAAAGGAGTTGTCTCCAAATTGTACTATTTATCTTGGCCACATCATTTACTTAACTGACCTGCTCATTTTTAATGAATGCTTGTTTTGCCAACCATTTTTTTTCTAGCCAGCCCCTCTGTTTGTTAAAAAAAACCAATACCCCCTCCCAAGATGTTGCCCACTTTTTATTTACTTACACAGAGTTCCATTGTTTAGGCTCCTGGCCCTTCTGATGTGTAAAGAACTTATTTGTATGTGTGAGTCACTCTCTTTTATGCAGTTTGAATGGTTAACTGCATCTTCCAAGTAGAAATCTAGTGATGTTGATAAACTGTTCAGATGGGTCTTTTGTAAGTTTGCACCAAAGAAAGTTTTATGTAAATGTTTGGCATAATTAAGTGTCTCTGCTTGGCTTTTAAAAAATAACATGGCATAATGCTAAATAATCTAAGCAGGAAATGTTTGTTTTTGTTGAGTCAGATTTCCTCCAGTACCTCTCTTGGGGAATAATTTATTGGCTTATAGTTTCAGTTTGATAAAATGGGGGAAAATGATGCATTTCCTCTGTGCACAAATGATAATGTAGACATTAAGTCAGGAACTAAGAATGTCTGCCTTGGAATATATAGTAGGATTAAATCTTAAGCAAATATTCCCAGAAATAAATTTTTCATATAATAATATAGTCTTGAATGTGTGAATTTGTTTGCATGCCTCAAACACAAATGGGCATTTTATATATGCCCATTTTGGGGGGGTTATTTCTTGAATTATTTTCAGTTACATAAATGTATGAGTAATAATAGCATTCTCATTGTAAAGAAGTAAAACAATTCAGATAAAATAAAACTTCCTTGGCATCACCTTCTGTATGTCCAATCTACCTCCTGGGAGAGAGGTAGTCATTCAAATGAGCTTGGTGTGAGTACCTCCCAATAAGGGCTCCAAGATCTCCTTCTGCACCCCATACCTGATGCCTCTGAAGTTTGGATACTAATGAGCAGCTCTCTCTTTTTGCAAAAGTCTACCCCTGCACTGTGATTTTCCTGTGTCACCCATCTTTCATTGCTCTCAGTTTCTGGTCATCAAAGGCACCATTTCTTGTTCTAGCATTTGGATGACAATGTGGTAGCATACAAATACTGACTTTTCAAAACACTTTATTTCAGCAACAGCTTCTGAATTTAGAACCAAAATAAATATATCATAGGTAAATTTTCTTCCTAGATTGTACAATGAATTCAATTTTCACCTAATTCTAAGACTAGGATTACACATCATTGGATTTTAACTAATGGTTTGATTGCATGGCAGGTTCCAAAAATAATACTATTTAGTGTAGCTAAGGGGCTCTGGTTGCTTTGGGTATCAGGAGAAGTTATTAAATCTTCACATAATTTTTAAAACCTAGCAAATAGGAAGATTATGCTGCTTCATTTCTCATAAAGTTTTCAGAATGGTGCATGCATTCATGCATGATTCAGAGGTGAACCTCAGATAGAAGAATCTGCATTCACACCCTACAAGATTCTGAAAAAGAATTAATAAATAATATCTTGAGCATTTGATAAACTGGAAGATTATAAGAAAACACTTGGGAACATTGTTTCCTTCTGCTTTTTAAAAGTTTATATATCTTTTTCTCAAGTTTACTGTAGATGTTCAGAAGTTTTTCAGGTTGAATTACGTGTTTAAGGAACTCTAAGACAAAAATTACCAGGAAATGAACTGAAATTACCTAAGAGCGTGTTCTAGACAAGATAGGTCAGGCATTGTTGTAGTGGGGACAACGCCATGATCAATCATAAGATTTTAAAATTAGTAATTTATTTTAAATGCTTGAACATTTTCTTTCACTTCAGAAACTAGCTTGATCTTTAGTCAGGAAGCCAGCTGCCCGATTGAATGAAGTACTTTAGGGACTAAAAAAGGAGAGAAAACAGGCTTTCCTCAGTCTGTAATTGTGGGTGCTCTTTAAATGTGTCAAAATGTTGGGGCGCCTGGGTGGCTCAGTCGGTTAAGCCTCCGGCTTCGGCTCAGGTCAGATCTCACATTCGTGGGTTCGAGCCCTGCGTCAGGCTCTGTGCTGACAGCTAGCTCAGAGCCTGGAGCCTACTTCCGGTTCTGTGTCTCCTTCTCTCTCTGCCCCTCCCCCTCTCATGCTCTGTCTCTCTCTGTATCAAAAATAAATAAAACATTAAAAAAATAATTAATAAATATATGTGTCAAAATGCTCTCCTTGTCAGCTTTCTGTGTAAACTTCTACTTCTTTCCTTATTGTGTGAAAAGTTCTAGAATTCTTTCCCCTCCAATAAAATTTAGTCTACTCCTTCCTCCATCCTTCTCCATTGACTGTGGTTTACATACTAGTTCTCCATTGGATTCTTGGAACCTTGTGTGATAACTTAACATTTGCCTTTCAGTCTCCTGATCTATAAATGGTACTTTTCTATTTCAAAGGGTTTTTATAATAATGATTGAGGCACAATATGCGAGAAGGCCAAACATTATGTTTGTTTTCCTCTTTTTATTCTTCTCCTCTGAGGTTTTTTTCTGACTCGTCTGAGATTTAGTTCAAAATTATGTTTTTAAAAATCTATGGAGAAGAAGGAGGGACATGAATCCATGAGCAGGAGGAGAAAAATACCACCATCATCAATGATGAACTGATAGATAGTATCAACATTTATTGAGCACTTCCTATGTCTACTTGCCATTTCAAGCCCTTCATTTGCGTAGATCCATTTAATGTCATCACAGTCTTATGAAATAAGTGCTATCATCATGTCTGTTTTATATTTAAGGAAGCAAGATCTTAGAGAGAGATTAGAGAGATTAAGCCAAAATCGCACAGCCAGTTTGTAATGGGGTCAAAATGTAGATCTCAACAGTTTGGCTCTAGACCCTGCATTTGTAGCTTGGTTGGTATTTGAAGCAGGACTGATATCCATAAAATCTGAATCCGGGTTTATTTGGTCTGGTCTTACCTACCTTTCTCACCAATCATGTCACTGAACTGCATTGGCCTCAATAACCTCTTTCCTGTCTCAGGGCCTTTGTATATGCTTTTCCTCTCCGTAATTTTTTTCAGATCCTCGCAGCTCAGCAAAATGTCATTTACCCAAAGAGTCTTTTGTGATCACTATTGAAAGTAATAGCATCCTTTCCTACATACCACTCTTATGTTTCCATGATATGCTGTTTCAGAATACTTTCCATGTAGAATATTACCACTATAGTTGTTAGGTTTTGGGTTTTTTTGTTTGTTTGTTTGTTTTCTGTCTGCCTCCTGAAGGAGGGAAGCTGTAACAAAACATACATATTACCTTTCTATTTGCTGCTTTATCTTCAGTGCCTAGTATGATTCTTGGCACATAATAGATGTTCAGCGTGAAGAAGTGAATGAGAGGCTTTTACCTTGTACTGTGGTAAGGGTATGTACCAAATTTATAGTGTTTAAAGAGAATTTATCCAGGGCGCCTGTGTTGCTCACTCGATTAAGCATCTGACTCTTGATTTTGGCTCAGGTCATGATCTCCCAGTTCCTGGGATTGAGACCCTTGTAGGGCTCTGCACTCACTGCACAGAACCTGCTTGAGATCTCTCTCCATCTTTCTCAGCACCTCTCTTCCCGGTGCTTGCTCACTTGCTCTCTCTCTCTCTCTCTCTCTCTCTCTCTCTCTTTCTCTCTTCTCTCTCTCTCAAAATAAATAAATAAACTTTGAAAAACACATGAAGAGACTTTATTCTTCATGTGGGTAATTCATATGAGATTTAAATTCATAAGGAATTTATTCTTCATGTGGGATAATTCATATGCATCCCAACTTTGCAATGATTAAGAACTAGAGATTTTCTTAGTTCCCTCTTTCTTACGGGCCTCTTGAGGAAATGCTGATGGACCAGGTCAACAGATTACACCCTAAATATATACACTCTATAAAGCCACTTATAGAGATAGGTTTTCTTCTCAAGCTATTTTTTGGCATGGGATTGGCTAAGGACATTCTTAAATGCTATCCACCTTACCATTGGTGTGACTTGGAAATTGGTCAGGGAAAGACTGTGTGGATGGATCCTAGGTCAAAGAATTGATTAACTTGGCCTGCATTCCACAAAATACAATCATTTTTCAGTGGTATATCTAACACTAAGCCTATATATCCCCATTGATACTTTAAATATTAGCCTTCATGCTCATTTTTTATAATAAAGCTGATTGCTATGGAAGAGATAATGTCCTTATTATGGAAGAACTGAGTCAAAGAAATAAAAGACTAGCTTATATGGGGTTTCTGTGTAGTAGGTTTGAACTACTTTGAATATATTAAAAGCCTACTTGACATAAAATTTTATTTTTTAACTTTTTAAAATGTTTATTTATTTATTTTGAGGTAGAGAGATAGAGAGCATGCACACAAGCAGGGAAAGGGTGGAAAGAGAGGGAGAGAGAGGATCCTAAGCAGGCTACAAGCTGTCAGTACAGAGCCCAATGGGGGTCAATCTCATGAATTGTGAGATCACGACCTCAGCCAAAATCAAGAGTCAAAGCTAAACTGACTGAGCCATCCAGATGGCCTAACATAAAATTTTAAAGTACTACTATGATTACAGTCAATGTTATATTTATAATGTATGTATCTGTGATGAATCTGATAAATATACATTAGATATTCTAGTGAATTTAATTGCTTGGAAATGAAGGAAAAATCTACAAAATATTTATTTAGGCTCATGTACTCTAGAAAAATAATTGATATTTGGAAGTAAACAGCAAATCTGCATCTTATTTGGTATGTAACTATTGCCTATATATTAATAGTAAAATGTTTAAATTTTGTTAATTTATTAAACTCATTGTTAAATATTTTCAAATACCCATCTGATATTTGTTACTGAACTTTAAAATAATATACCACAATTTAGGTAAATAACATCTGTCTAAAAGTAATTTTGGAAAGTAATTCAGAAGATAATATTTTGAGTACAATTCTGCCAGCAATTATTAAATATGTTTTGAGGAGAAAATTACTATCCAAATTACCCATCTTCTCCTTGGCATTTTCTGAAAAACAAGTCAATTTTTTTCTAAGTTTCTGAAGGTTGCTCACAGAAGTTACAAGCCAATTAATTATAAAAGATTTAACCATGCATTTGACCATAAAATGGATCACTTGTGGCTGATGGATTATAGTTTTAGATGATTTTGTGTAAAATCAAGCATTACTTTAATTCATTGGTGATTAATAGGATTACTTGTGTGAATGATCAAAAAATGTAAGATTAATAATATATTTTTCTTGGTAAAGATATAGACTGTGTTTTGAATAAGTGAAGTATGGAAAATATCTGAACTTCTTATGAATTTTATAAATCAGTTATAAATAGCAAATAGTCAAGAAGCTCATTAACTGTAGAAATTTAGCCTTATTTATTAAAGAGTTTTTTTAATCACTGCATTCATTTGCTTGTCTAGCACATCATATTCGTCACAAGTACTTATGGTCCACATTTGTTTTTTTATGTGATAATGACTTTTTGAATAGCTTTTTATTTGTTGGTCACTGTTTATCTTTTAAGTAGATAACACAGCCTACAATAACAAAAATCTATTCTTATAATAAACCAAATGCCAAGAATTGAATATTCATTTTATAGACTATTTTGTTTAACCTTCAAAATAATTCTGTGCAATGGATTCATTTACTCACTCCACAAATACCTGCTGAGCAACTGATAAGTGTGAACTCTTCTAAGAGCTGGGGATCCATGCTAAAATAAGGTTGTCAGAGGTTCCTGCCCTCATGGAGATTACATCCGATAAAGAAGAGAGTTACTGTTTGTGATGCTTTATAAAGGGCATACGGTCTTGTGACAGTGGTTAACCTATGGGCAATAGCTTAGCTATTGCTGAATCAGACACTATCCCAAAGTTTAATGGCTTAAGATAGCCCTTTATATAGGCTCATGTTTCTCTTGGCTGCAATTTTGACTAGGCTTGGCTGCATGGTTCTACTGATCTAGGTTAGTCTCACCTGATCCCGGTGGGAGCAATTTATAGGAGTGTTGTTGGTTTTCAGATCAGTCGGAGGCTGGTCAAGGGTGTCCTCAGTTGAGATGGTGGGTGTCTGTCAACTTCACATAGTTTCTCCTGTTCTAACCATTGGGCCCAGATTTTCCACATGGTGGTGGTGGCAGGGGTCCCGATACAGCATGGGACATTGGAAAGCAAATATTCTGGCTTTGCTTTTATTCTTCTAAGTGCATGCCATATAAAAATTGACCAGATTATCCACAAGCCTTCTGCTATCCCTTGTCAGGGCTGAAAACCCATGAGAAAAATCAAATTCATATGACTGATGGATCTCATTTGTGAGTTTTTCGGAGTCTACTCCTGTGCCTACATGTATCCTCATCTAATTTTGAATGAGTATGTGATTTTCATTCAGAAAATACGTGTTTTACTATGACTTCCCTCACAAGTAGGAACTACAATAGCTTGGGAACTTACAGGGTATTTTAGTTTAGGGGGAAAAAACAAAATAATAACAATTCTGAGGAAAGCATAAGCATTGCCTTTTATCAAGTTATTTTCCAGTTTCCTTCTTTTGCATACATCATGGAGAGATGTCTTCTCATCTAACCACTTGGCCTATTGAACACTAACACAACATGAAGGCAAAATACTAAGCAGGAGCTGCATTAGGGGAAGTCAAACAACTATGCGATTTGTTTTGTTTTCTTTTGTTTTGCCATTAAGAGGCCAGAAATATAAACAGAATCAATGTCTAGTATTCTGTGTCATATGTTCAGGGAAGAAAAGATAAAGAAGCTGTATAACAGAGAAACGTATTTATACTTTGATTCACAAAGTGCAGGGTATCTGGGTTGTTATTTCAATTGACATAATCTTGTGTTTTTTGGTATGTGTGTCAATATCTTTACTGTATTAAAATATTTCAAAAGATCTACTTAACTCTCCTACATTTCTAATACTGGAATAAGTATGTTAATTTGCTATGTTTTGGATAAAAATGGAAACACAATGGTAAATACCGTGAAGATTTCTGTGTGGGTCAAAGTTTTCTTTTTAACGATATTTTCATTAATTCACTCAACAAATATATATTAAATGCTTATATGTGTTACTGTTCTGGGTGGTAGGAACACATTGATAAATGAGATAAGCCACGTCCCTGCTCCCCTTGAGCTTACAGTCTATTAGATACTAGGTGGACACCTCAATCTTTCTACTTTTTTTTTTTACTATTTCTCTACAATGTGCTGATACCATTTTTAATGGTTAATTAAATCATAATATAAGAAACTCACTAAAGGAATTCAGAAAACATTACACAACACATTTGAGCTGGATTTGGTATTCTGGTGATTCTTTTAGCAGTTCATTAATTTAGGAAATGATCACTTTGATTAGAAACATCTATACAATCAGCCCATAAGGTAAAATAGAAGCTGGAGAAAGAAGCAAAGTCTAAGGAAGTACGCAGAACATTTAAGATACTTTTAATTCTCTTTCTTACCATATGCTTTGTTCTCTGGAGGATTCAAATATTTTATAGCCAATAAACACGTGTTTTGATTTGGATTCTATATGCTATCCTAGTCTCTAGGATTGTAAAGATATGTAAGACACATGAGAAACCAGTTGGGCCTAAGATGCTAAGAGAGTTGCCAACAACTCTTAGCGTAGCAAGATCCACTGTGATATGAGCAATGACGGTAGGAAATGCAGAATGATAAAAATCACAGAAGTCACACCTGAGAGGTTACTGGGTGCACAAGTAATTCACAGTCCACAGGCATTGCTTTCTCTGCAGTTTGCAGGCATTGCTTTCTCTGCAGTTTGAAAAGGTAAACTTTTACCAAATCTTTGTTCTTCATCTTTTTTCGTACAACCCCCAGCTAGTGATTATGAGTCCATGCACAGATGTCCTTGGCCTGAATCCAAGTCCTAGAGTCATTCGTTATGGCCCTGGGCAAGTTATTCAGCCTTCAGCAGACTTAGTTTCCTCCTCAGAAACATGGGATTCATGAGGTAATTCCTAACTCGCTAGTAAGCTTAAATGACATCATGCCTGAAATAGTTCACAGCGGTGCCTGGAACTTTCCCCAAATTTTGGCTATTGGTATTCCTATTCATATTTGTGCTCATATTTGCATCAACTCTATTAAATAAGCATAAAGTGTACCACTGTTTCCTCGTGTAGTCTGAAAGAAGAGTTTCCTCTCTGATTTCTTCCACTAATTTAAGGCCCCAGCCTTCCATCCACAATATGTATTGACTTTTTAAGATTTCTGAGAAATGTTGACAGTTCCCATCCAGATACTCCCTTTGGTATGCCTGAGAATGGTTCCCAGTCACACCACTCCCCCACCCCCACCCCCGTTTTCGTCACACTGCCAGCCACACCAGAGAAACCTAGTGTAGAGGTATGGACCAGCCAGACTGAGGCCATGTTCCATTCATGGCCTGGGATAAATAATGCCTTTCCAACCGTAAAGACCAACTGCCAAACCAAAACCACATGACACAATTTCTAACTTCGAATTCATTTCTTCACTTATGGGCTCAGTAACCCCTTCCTCTATAGTCAAGCCAGACTGAGAGGGACTCCATCAGGCAGTGCCTTGCACACTCGCATTCCTCAAGTGCCCAGCACCAACGCATGGGGGCCACTCAGTGTCCTCCAGCGTGTCTTTCACAAGGGCATGCTGAAATCTGCACTCTGGAAAGAAGCCTTTGCCAGCTGGTCGCACAATCCACCCTAAGCTACTAGACAGCAACCCTGGCCTACTAGATTTTTCAGGCTGGATGAAAGGGAAATCGCAACCTGTGCTAAATTCCATGCAACCTATAATGGGATACAGCCTCATGCCATGATTCTGGCCTCCTACATAACTCTCCTATGGACTTGAGGTCCCCCTAAATTTTTTTGAAGGATAGATTAATATGAGAGTCAAAGAGTTTCTGAACTGGAAAGGGCCTTACAAATAAATGAAGGGCTCTTGGAGTCAGAGTCTTAGTTAGGAGATGAGTTCAGTGACTATCTAGGACTAGACCAAGGCAGTGCCGAGGTTACTGAGTGAAGGTCACAGCCACTCCAACCCAGAAGTGAGTAATCACACCAGGGAAGAGTTTTCAACTCCCACACAGTAGATTTTCTACAATCTTGGAAGCTATTGCTTTCCTGGCTTTACAGAGGAGGAAACTGAGGCTTTGTGCAGGTTTGCAGTGTGCAGTTTTAAGGTCTTAACATGCATTTACAAATAGTTTTACTTTTTAAAGATATTAAGAAGTACAGCACCATATACCATATACCACCATTTTGGGAGAAATAGATCTGTATATATATTTAAGATTTTTCTTGCTTCCCTTGTGCATGTGTTTTATTTTTCCTAAGGTTGGGTCTTTCTTCTAAGGTATGAGGAATGCAATTCCAAGAAACAAGTAATCAATTAAAAAAATAAAATTTATAGTTAATGCCTTTACATCAATAGTTAAGTATATTTAACACCTATCATTTTTACAACTAAAGTTATTTTCCATTTTTAATGTGTGTAGTGAGTACTGCATTAAAAATGCTGTTGTATAAACTTAAAGCTAAAACTTAATGTGCGTCACAAGAAGGGTCTAAAGATAGTGTAACTATTAAAAATGCATATTCTTAAAGTATTCAAGAAAGGAAAAATACTTGACATGAACTATTCTGACATTTAAATCGTGTCTTATTCTTGCCAGCACTGTCACAGTCAATGATAAAGGCGGTATTAATAGCCATACATTCTTCTGAAAATTAATTTTCTAACATCTTTCAATTGACAGGGCAGATGGACGTGTTTACAGTTTAAAATTCTTCATTGTATTATTTGCATAGATATTAATATACATATGTCCTTGTTTGGAGGAAATAAAATGCTTATTTATTTTCTGGCACATGGATTTGCATGTAATTAAAAGCAGACTTCTTTTTTCCTACCTAAGTGCTTTATCGTACATTTTGAAGTTCCAGTTATTCTTTGAACAACTGCATTCTCATAGATAAGAAATTTTCCAAAGCTTTGCTGATTGCTAAATGGTAACTCCATTGTTGGTTCCAAGTAATTCTCCAAAGGCTGGTCAGTAATCTTTGCAAGAAATATTTTGTTTGGCATGCATCTTTGCAGAATTCTTAGAAATTTTTCAGGAAGAAGAGCTGTACAAAACTCCAGTCTCAGATTTTATTTTTGGCATTTTGCTGATAATTCCTAGAGAGAATAGATTTATAAAATTAGTTTAACTTTAGTCTATTCCTGTGCCTCATGTTTTCCTATCTCCTTTCCCCAAGTCCTAGAAAATCTCCAAGCCTTAGGCACATTTAATCTCCTCTTTATCGTACTCCAGCTAATCACCTCTCTTGCACAATCCTAGGCAGTAGTGGATAGAAGGAGGGAGTATGTGAGCCAACCGCTGACCAGCTATGTGCTGTGACATCTTTGGCACCTGAGTTGACCACTATCTGGACAATGACAGAATGAGACGTGTCTTAGAGATTACTATGAAGATTAAAGTAGTGAATGAAGTAGACTAGTTCATAGTTAATATAAAGATTAAAGCATCTACTTTGTAGATAGTGGACCACAAAGACCACCACCAGTAGCAGAGAACTAGGCAATAATCTTTATAGTCATCAATCGGATAAGCACTTCACTCAACAGACCTCTAACAATGCAATGTGCCCAAACTAATTAGAATGACACCAGGTTTCTAACTACGGCTGGTGGCTTCTTGGACTGGCTTTTCTATTTCTTTAAAACAAATTGTTAATCTTTATTTATTTTTGAGAGAGAGAAAGACAGAGTGGGGAGGGGAGAGGGACAGAGAGAGAGAAAGACACAGGCTCCAGGCTCTGAATTGTCACCACAGAGCCCAACACAGAGTTTGAACCCATGAACTGTGAGATCATGAACTGAGCTGAAGTCAGACGCTTAACTGACTGAGTCACGCAGGCACCACAATCTCTTCTATTTCTTAGAGACTCTACCATGAACTTTCTTTTCCCTGAGATTCCTGGCAAGATAACTTCTGTGTTCCTCCTACACACAATTCAACATCATTGCCACCTTGACATCCCCTCTTCGCTCCAAGTGCTTTTACATCTCTTACCGGAAGGGTTGGCAGACACCGTCTTGTCTGCTACATGAATGTACATGAACTGCATTTAACAGAATAAATCTTCAAAAAAAATACTAGCTTTTGTCCCTTCTTCTTTCTTTCTTATTGAACCCTATACAGTCACATGGACAATTTATTGAATGAATATGGAGAGAAAAGAAAGTTACTTTATTTCTTATCTCACAGATTTATAATCAGGTTCCATTGATTAATTTTCCCCTTTCCCTGATGAATTGCAATGTTTACATCATCACATATTTTTAAAAGTCTCTTTTTAGAAATATTTAAAACTATAAATGGCAGTGTAGATAGTAACTACTGTTAAAATAAAAGATATATACTTGTATTTCTCATACATTCATCTAAAAACCTCTGGAAGCATGCATAAGTATAATAAAAAGAATGCTTAAGAATCAGAGGTTAAGCCCTGGCTTATAGGATCAGGCACTGAAGAGAGACTTTTTGTCAGATACTTTGGTTTTACTTTTTAATTTTGAACCACAGGAGTATATTTCTCATTTAAATATTAAATAAATTAAATAACCATTTAATATACAATTTTAAAAGTCTAGGAAAGTCAAATGTAAAAGTTTTATTCACTCAACTAATTTTTTTAATTTTTTAAACATTTGTTCATTTTTTAGAGACAGAGTGGGAGTGGGAGAAGGGCAGAGAGAGGGAGACACAGAATCCTGTCAGCACAGAGCCCAATGTGGGGCTCAAACTCACAGACTGCGAGATCATGACGTGAGCCAAAGTCGGATCCCTAACTGACTGAGCCACCCAGGCGCCCCTACTGCTATTCACTCAGCTAATTTGTAAGTTACTTGAGTGACAGACTTGCAGAAGAGAAAAGAATGTGAGTGGCTTTGTCACTATTTCTACCCCTTGTCTTAATACTTTTCCTACATCACTCAGTGCTTCTAACATCTCTAGTGTGGAGCAGGGATAAGGAGTAGAGTCAAATGACATAAAGAGTCCACTTGAATGGCCTAGTTTAGGGGTGCCTGGGTGGCTCAGTCAGCTGAGTGTCAGACTTCAGCTCAGGTCATGATACTTCATGGGTTCGAGCCCCACATTGGGCTTTGTGCTGACAGCACAAATCGGATGTATTCTCTGTCTGCCTCTCTCTCTCTCTCTCTCTCTCTTCCCCTCCCAGCCTTGCACTCTTTATCTCTCTCTCTATCCAAAATAAATAAAGATTAGAAAGCCCCAGTTTTAATCAGGTATTGAGAGAAAATCTTAACGGGAAAAATGTATTTCTCAGTCCAGCCCCAGTGTAAACAGCGGATGCCTTGTTATCACCTTCACTATAAGGTCCATATGATGCGGCAGCCATAATTTGTTGCATTGCCGTTTGCTGTGGCAGAAGGGAAGGGTGGGGCACCTGCCTGACTCAGTCAGTTAAGCATCCCACTTTGGGAAAGGCCGTGATGTCACAGCTTGTGGGTTCAAATTCCCCCTCCAGGTCTGTGCTGACAGAGTGGAGCCTGCTTGGATCCTCTGTCTCCCTCTCTCTCCGCCCCTCCCCTGCTTGTGCTCACTCTCTCTCTCTCAAAAATAAGTAAACATTAAAAAAATGTTTTTAAAAAGAAGGAAAGGGCATATGACAAATCATTGTACTGGTTTTTAAAGTGTCCACCCAGAAGGGAAACAGGCTACTTCCCCTTGGTCAAAACAGGTGACATCCCCTTGGTCAAAACAGGTGACATCCCCTTGGTCAAAACAAAGCCACACATGTCTTCAAAGTAGACAGATAAGCAGTGTCCCCATGTATCCAGAAGCACCAAAAAGTAGCAAATACCACTGATAAAAGTTTTCTGAGAAACATAAGTCAAGAGTAGAACTCTTTTTAAGTTTTGATTTATAATCTGGACCACAAGATGTCTTGGGTCACACATGAATTTCATATAACTAAAAAACAATAGGTACCACGTCTCATTTCTACACCCTAGTTTTCTCTTCTTCTTTGTTTGCATTCTTCTTTTCCTGTTTCTATAATGTTTTCCTCTGATTTCCCTCGAAAAACACAGTTTAACTCGTAAGTCACCAGAGGAATAAAATAAAACCACCTGATGCTATATGAAATATCTACCCCCTAAGAAATATTGAAAATACCACTGAAATGTCTAACATTGCCAGTGTGGTACTGAGAGGTGGACAGTTGTGTTCTTTTGTATTTTTTCTCTTAAAAAAGAAGACATTGAGAAGCATGTGGGTGGCTCAGTCAGTTGAGCATCTGACTTTGGCTCAGGTCATGATCTCATTGCTTGTGGGTTCGAGCCCCACATCGGGCTCTGTGGAGCCTGGAGCCTGCTGTGGATCTCTGTCTCCCTCTCTCTGCCCCTTTCCTGCTTGCTCTGTCTCTCTCTTTCTCTCTCTCTCTCTCTAAAATAAATAAACATAAGAAAATTTTTAATAAATTAAATAAAAAAAGAAAGAAGATATTGGAGCATTCTTACCGTCACAAAGAAACAGCAAACCTTTTCTCCAGAGGAGGACAAATGGTAGTTCTTTTTGCACTGTGCTTCCAGCAATGTTGCTACTGGAGTTCTTGCCATTTTTTCAGGCCATTGCCTCATTTCTGATAGAGCAGAGAAGACTCTTGAGACTCAGCATCTTGCTCCATGTCAACTCACTGTGACTAATAGGGAAACATAGGCTGCGATGTAGGGAATGGGTATTGGTCTGAGTTACCCCTACCGGAGTCATTTGAATTAATGCAATTGATGAATAAAACAGCAATCAAATAAATGGCCATGTCCTTCTCCAGTTACTGGAGGAAAGAAGTAGAAAGAAAAGAAAAATACAGCATACTCATCTGTTTGGTGTTCATTTCAAGTGTAAATATAAAAGGCTTTAAAATATTTGCAGTGACAGATTTCTCACCACTGTAATATCAAGTGCAATGCTCCATAAACTATATCTTGTTTTCGCTAGATGTGATGGAGACAATTTTCTGAAATTGTCCAATTGCTCCATGAGATTAACTCTTCTCCAAGAGACCACTGGCAATTTTAGCATCTAAGAGAAAAGGAAGAATACAGTTGGCCTCATTGAGAAGCAATGCTTGGAGCTGCTAATTATGTCACATCTGTTTGGAGAAATAAGTTGGTCTTTAAGGAAGTGAATGGGGTAACAATTTAATTAAAGATGGGTTAGATTGCATGCAAATTACTTACTATTATTATTAGAGGAATCTGTCAAAATGGACAACTGGGAAAGCACAGTTTTCTATTTTTCTTGAGAGAATAACTCAGCACAACAGAGGAATAAAATAAAACCACCTGATGCTATCTGAAATATCTACCCCCTAAGAAATATTGAAAATACCACTGAAATGTCTAACATTGCTTGTTTGGGATATAAATTTTAACTTCGCTATGTAATGGAGATCATAGCCCTAGGTCTGCTCATTTCCCTGATTTCTCTGTCTTTCTTTCTTACTCAGGTACTGGTCATTCATAATTTGGTTTAATATAACACTCAAGCTACACAGCTTATCTGATTTTTGGTTACCTTTTGTGGCTTGCAAGAATTTTGGAAACAATCATTTGCCTTTAAAAAATAAAAAAAACTAGGGGCGCTAATGGCCCAGTTGGTTAAGCATCCAAATTCCGCTCAGGTCATGATCTCACAGTTCATGGGTTCATTGGGCTCTGTGCTGACAGCTCAGAGCCTGGAGCCTGCTTTAGATTCTGTGTCTCCCTCTCTCTCTGGCTCTCCCTCACTTGCAGTCTCTCTCTCTCTCTCTCCCTCTCTCTGTCTCTCTCTGTCTCTCTCTCAAAAGTAATAAACATTAAAAAACTAAAAGCTTGATATTAGAAAATTGACTTTTATTGGCATCCGCTTAATAATTTTAACTTAACATTTTTAGTTCTTTAGACTTGAACCTAGCTCAACTGAACTTCCTTACCTAATGATAAATCTATCTTCCCAATACTGTCTTTGAAATACTAGAAGATTTTATATGCAAATTATTCTTTCTCAACGTGAATTTACCTTTATCAGCCTTTTTGTTGGTGTTTTCTATATTGGACATGGAAACTCTATCTTTTAACATGCCAAACAACTAGCAGAGAATGAATAATCAATTTGAAAATTACACATTTTAATAATCCAAAGCACACAGCTGGAGAAATCAGATCTTTAATGAAGCTACAATTGTATATGTGTTTAAAAGCACATTAGGCTCATTGTAAACGAATTTCCAGGTATTGGTTGGGGGATGAATTGCCAAAGAAGATGGAATTCAAATAATCAGTTCGTCTAACTAACCACAACTAATCTTAAAATACTTAATATAAGCCCAGAAAAATTATGAAAAGAGTGCCCTTTTACCCACTCTATCTGACGTAATCTCATCTTAGATGACATCTGTTGTCCAGTGTGTCATTTGCCCCACATTTTAAATTTTTAGTAGGATATTATTTTTGGAATTTTATCTTTAAAATAATTTTTAGTGTAACTAATATATAAAACTACTAATAAAAACCCAATTTCTTACTCCAAAGCTTTTCAGTCTCACATGTCATGGTTTCAATAATAAATTGTTAAGGTCATATCAGTTACAGTAGGTAGGAATTTGTTGATTTCAGTAAATCCAAGGTACAGTAAATCCGGGGTTACTTTAAGACTGTCAGGATCTGAGATAGTAACCGTAACTGAGAAGTAACAGTTGCCGAAGATCAGAGTAAGTAATAAGTTACAAACGCTTTTAAGATAGTGAAAATTTTAAGGGATATGTTTTTCCTAGGTACCACAATCAGCAGTAGTAAAGATCAAAGTCTGGGTAGAATGGAAATCACAGAGCTCAAGTCTGTTAACTTAAGATTCAAGCCAAGAAGCAACACTTGGGATATCAAGAGAAATAGCAGACTTAGAATGAAGGCAATAAAAATTTGCCACAAGTAAGCTGTATGCTAGAGCTTCCTCATGGGGGTAGGCTTGGGCTTTTTGTATGTTTCCTATCAAGGAAGGAATTGTAGAGATGGGTACCAGAAAGTTAGGTGGAGAAGTTAATCAAGCAAAAATAAAGATGCTTTAGAATGCAGTACTTGCAGTTCATGGGTTCAAGGCACATGTTGGGCTCTGTGCTGACAGCCCAGAGCCTGGAGTCTGCTTTAGATTCTGTATCTCCCTCTCTCTCTGCCCCTCACCCACTTGCACTCTGTCTCTCTGTCTCTGTCTCCCAAAAATAAATAAACACTAACAAAAGGTTTTTTTTTTTAAGTAAAACCAAAAAAGTTGTTTTTTGGAGGTCAGAGTATTTTATTACTGACACTAAGAGCTTCCAGGGAAAACTGATAACAAAAACAACTGAGTTTTAGCTCTAATTTTTCTAGAAATTCTTTCAAGTAATATATTCCCTTGTTACCTGGGCCTGGTGCAGACAACTCCCTCTTGTATATATTACTGTGTATTTTAATTATATAATCATGTTTTAATTATACTTTCCCCTTAATGGTGATAAAAAACTATAATCCATTGCCCATCAAAGCCTAACCCTTTTGCAGTGGTGGTAATTCAATATTAAAATTTCACTGTACTGGGGCACCTGGGTGGCTCAGTCAGATAAGCATTCGACTTTGGCTTAGGTCATGACCTCACACTCCGTGAGTTCAAACCCCACATTGGGCTCTGTGCTGACAGCTCAGAGCCTGGAGGCTGCTTCAGATTCTGTGTCTCCCTCTCTCTCTGCCCCTCCACCCTCATTCTCTGTCTCTCTCTGTCTCAAAAATAAATAAACATTTAAAAAAAAAAAACCTTCATTGTACTCCAATAATATCAGGTCTTTGCATGGTCCTGCTGCAGAAAGAAATCACATAAGTTGTCTACCAGTGTCTGGATAGGAAAGAGAAATGATACCTTCATTCTAAGTGCCTCCAAAACACATTTCACACCAGAGAGCACTAATCCTTGTAAGACAACTTGGAAATTAAGTCATCATTTTTAGCTGAAACAGAGATTATATTTTCTAGGTGCTTTGGAAATAAACACAAATCCAAATGAAAGATCCCTCAAGGAGATCTAATCAATTGACTAGAAAAGAAAGTCAGCCAATATTTACCATTTTGTTTGCATTCTAAAAGAAAGCTAGTTAATGTTATTCATCAAAACTGTATTATTCTTTTTGCTTATAAAATTCAGAGAAGAAAATAAAGAAAGAGTGAATATTTCAGTGTTTTAGTGTTTAGGCAGTGGCACCCTCTGGTAAAGACATGGGTATGAGAAAAGCCATTAGATAGGAGAGGTCAGTAAAACATTACTTTGGCAATATGAAGACTGTTGAGGTGGCTCCTATCTAGGCTTCCTTCTGAAGACTCAGAAGTCATTGTCCATTTCACAAGAGACTTTGAAATCGTATCGCTGCATTAGGCCATTTAAGGTCTGATATAGCCACAAAAACAAACAAGCAAACAAATCCCTGCTTTGTTTGTTGCATCTTTGGTTATCTTTCTGCTTTCTTTTGAGGGACTACATTATGGAACACTTATTCGCCATCATTTCTGGCAGTGATTATAATTTCTGACCCATAGTGGAGGCCCACGTAATACGCTGATTACTGTCAATTTTGTGGGTAACAAGGGGCAAAGAATCTAAGATTATCTAGGAGTGTAAATTCATCACTTTGTCTATGATGTATGAGACCCAAAGATAATTGTACTGATCACTATAGAGTGAGTTAGTGATATAAATATCATGAGGGGCTTTAAATATAATGAGGGGCTTGTTTATTCTATCAAGCAAATGATTTCACAACTGGGGACAGGTTGTTTCCATGTTAGAAATTTCCCACTAGCCAAATGCAGTCTTTTATACTCACAATGAAATGTCTCAGTTGTTTTAGGGGGATATTACTTACCTTTTACAAATTGTAATTTCAAAATTTACTGTCTCTCACAGAAAAAGTGAATTGATTTGTAATTACTGTTCTATGGAAGTTAATTAAACTTCAACTGTACTATTTCTAAAGAAGAGGGTTTTTACTGTATACTAACCTGAACTCTTTCAGATAGGACAACCATTATTTTAAATAGAGCAGGAAAAAAGCTTTGTATTACAGAGTTTCTGTCCATATGGTTGAGTTATTGAATTGAGGATTAAATGATCAGTTCTTTTGGAATTAAGACAATGATGAAGATTTAAGCAGAAATCTGTATACACACACACACACACACACACACACACACACACACACACACACCTGGCTGGCCCAGTTGGTTAGGCATAAGACTTCAGCTCAGGTCATGATTTCACAGTTCTTGAATTTGAGCTCTGCCTCAGGTTCTGTGCTGACAACTCAGAACCTGGAGCCTGCTTCAGATTCTGTGTCTCCCTCCCTCTTTCTGTCCCTCCCCCACTTGCACTCTGTGTCTCTCTCTAAAAAATAAACATTAAAAAAGAAGAAAAATCTATACTCAAGTGCACAGTCATTACTTTCAGTACATTTCTGATTCATTGAGGTAGTGTGAAAATTGGGGAGGATTATGTAAATAAGCTGTAAATAAATCAGTATTTCAATATCAAAAATCAAAATTTAGACATAGGAGCTGTGGTTCACAATTCTTATGTTTTTAAAATATATTTTGTATATTTTCAAACTAGTAATTAAAGAGTTTAATATCTTCTTTATCTGTGGTTGTGTGTAAGGGAGGTGTTAAAGCTTTGTAAATATTGTGGTACCTGGGTGGCTCAGTGAGTTAAGCGTCTTTATTTTGATTTTGCCTCAAGTCATGATCTCATGGTTTCAGGAGTTGGAGCACCACATTGGGTTCTGCGCTGGCAACACAGAACCTGCTTGGGACTCTCTTCCTCTCTGCCCCTCCCTCACTCCTGCTGTCTCTGTCTCTCTCAAAATAAATAAATAAACTTTTTTAAAAATGTTAAAGTTTTGTAAATATAAGCCTACTAAAACTTATCCAAATTATTTTTTAATCGAGTGTTTTAGATTCTTGGAGAATTTATGTGATGTCTACTTAACTCTTTTTTCTTTCTTTCTTTCTTCCTTTCTATTTTGTAGCTTCTCTCTTTTCTTAATGTTTCAACAAAAGAAATCAATAGATAAGTATGGGCACAAATGAGTACACAGTGTGTTATTCCATGTATATGACATACAAGACCAGGAAATATTAATGAAAGAGAAGAGACGAGAAGAAACCTTTAGAAGCAGTGCACATACTCTTTAATCTCAGAGAAGGCCACACAGGGATATTGCTGTGAACAAATTCATTAAGCTATGTGCTCAGTATTAGAGCCCCTAGCTATATATGTGTTGTTTAGTAATGATATACACTCCTTCATTTACACACAGGAAAGATAATGTACAAGGTGACATCAAGGCACAGAATGAACAGTTTCCATGGCAAGTTGCAGTAAAACAGATTACATTTGTTTACAGTGTAAACAGTTACCTTCATTTAAATGCGCCAAGTGTGTTGGAATTCATTGAACAATTCAAAATGAAAACATATACAATATACACAACAGGTACTGAAAGCCAAAGGGTTATATCTCCATTAAAGTGTTGTTAGAATTCTATTCCCTTTCTGCCACTTGCCATCATTAGATATCCCCTGAAATAAGATAGTGTTCCCAAAAACCTACTAGATCAGGACATGCCAAAAGTACTGTCACAGGAAATGGCAGAGGACTACCAGAGTGGAAGAAACAAAAGCATTTTACACTTTATCATTAGAAAGAAAGACTATCATAATAAGGCCAGAAGTCCATCCCCAAACAATATTGTGCCCTATCCAGTAAAGCCTTTTCTATTATTTTGTAGTGTTGTTCCTGCCCGAACAAAGAAAAGCATGGCTAACAGTTAAAATGATGTTTTTTCGTTAGCTTCATGATATGTCCCATTTAGTATATAAGAATGAATATTCTAATACCATTATCTTTTGCTTTATATGTAAAGTAGTTTATTAGAAAGGATACCTTAGAGCAATGCTTCTCAAACTTTAATATTTAAACCAGTCACCTGAGGATCTTGCTACATCTGAGATTCTACAATAGTGAAGAGGTAGGCTGAGGTCCTGGCATTCTAACAAATACCCAGGTGACGCTAATAGCTGCTGGTCCGTAGACTGCATTGGGAGTAGTACCACTGAACATTCAGTTCTACAGAAATGCCTTCAGGTTTTTACCAGAATTTTGGATATTAGATCATAGTACATCTTCTGTATCATAGAAAGGGACCGTTTTTACAGCAGTGTTTTGCATTTTTAATGTGCATATGAATTACCTATGCATCTTGCTAAAAATAAGATTCCCATTTTGATTCTAGAGTTCTGGGTTGGGGCCTGGGATCTGACATTTCTAACAAATTCTCAGGGGTGTTGCCACTGCTGTCCTACAGACCACACTTTGAGTAACAAGGTCTTCGATTTTAAAATATGTACAATCATTGACATTACTCAGCTTATAAAAGTCAGGGGTGGTGGTGGGGAGAATGGAAGGCAAGATATTACTCAGGGTACAAAGTAATGCTATATAGAAAGTGGTATAAGTTTCAATATATTCATCCCTGGAGGTAAATCCCCACCCTTTAAAAGTACTGTTACTTATTTACTGTTCCTATTTTAAAGTGACTACAATAGTAGTTTTTCAATTACAGAGCTGTTTCAGTAAAGGCATCTGCTTTATTAGAGCAGCGGTTTTATTAAACTAATAACTGTTAGCATAAAGACACTATTACTATAAATTACCTTGTAATTATGTCACTAAATATACTCAGGTTGTATACAATTATTAGAAATTTTACCCTAATTATCTCTCCAGCAGCTTTCTTTCTGTCACATATCCTCGGTGAATTTTTATCAGTGTATGACAGCTTTCAAATGTAGCTGTTTTCTTGTATCCTGTCCAGTTATTCAGATTGATATGAAGTCTGCCCAGAAACTTGGGTTACCCGCTAGTTTATTAGAACTTCCTTCTCAGGGGCGCCTGGGTGGCTCAGTTGGTTAAGCATTCCACTCTTGATTTCAGCTCAGGTGATGATATCACAGTTCAGGAGTTCAAGTCCCATATCAGGCTCTGTGCTGGCAGTGTGGAGCTTGCTTGAGATTCACCTTCTCTCCCTCTCTGCCTCTCTCTTTGCCCTGCCAGCACAGCATGCATTCATCCTCTCTCTCTCTCTCTCTCTCTCTCTCTCTCTCTCTCTCCCCCGCCTCACAATAAATAAACTTAAAAAAAATTCCTTCTCAATCTTATTTCTCACAAGCTGGACAAGTTCACTGTTTAGTCCTTAATCAGAAATAATATGAGGTTGAGTTGGGCATGGCTTTGAGAGAGATACAATGTAAAGAAAAGTTTATATGAGGAATGTGCACATTAAATATTGATTAGTGCAGTAGTAAACCAAAAGCCATTATTACCAGTTGAGTTAAGTCATCCAGTGGTGCTCAGCTGGGTATATTGGGGGAGGCCATTCTGTTCCACATATATCTTATGGCCCTCTTCTGAACCTACACTGTCCTCTTGGGATGGCCCAAGCACACTAGAGCACATTCAGCCACAGAAGCACATTCAAGCCTGTGCTGAACTACATCTGCTAGTATTATGTTGGTCATAGCCAGTCAGACCATTGAGCCCAGTGTCTGCTCACTTTGCTCACAGCAAGGCCAAAGCAAGTCAACTTAAATGGATCAGAGAACTGTCATCCTCCCTTAGAAGGGAAGGGGAATGAGTGATTATTTCAGAAGAACAATTGACTCTATCAGAGCCAGTTTCCCCTGTTATACATGTAAGTACATAGAGTATCAATATTCCAGCGTTTAACCACTTGACAGAAGATAAGATGCTAGATGTGAATATTGAAACAGGAGGAAAAACTCACCAGGAGGATAGAGGAGTTGGATATTCTGCACAGAGAGATGACATACTCCATGCAGGGACTTGGCAGATGTTGTTCATGTCTGGTACACAAACCCTGACATTCTACGCCTGGGTTGCTAGACCCTGAAGGGGCCAGTGTGGTGGGTCTAGAGCCTGGTCAAGATACAGACACAAGACAGGATTTACTATGTCACATAAAGATAGGAAAACAGTAGGTGCTCTGAGAGGCATTGTCCACATTTGCCCAAGACCAATGCCCAGTTGATGATGTAGCAGTCATTGGCATGTCAGAGCCACTCAGGCCTCACAATTAGGAAAATTTGCCTTAATGTGAATATATTAGTTTGATTCAGATTGGAGGGAAATGAAGAGAGAGGATCCAACAATCTCACATGTTGCAGAAATAGCTCCAACAGCTCCAACAACATTCATGTCCTTTTCCTTTCTTCCTGGGCATACAATAGGTTGCATTTCCAAGCCTGTCTTACAGGTAGGGGTCCACCTAACTGAGCTCTGACCAACAGAATGTGAGGGGAAGTGGTGGAGCCCACCTTGAGTTCCAGCCCATCTAAAGATCAGAGGAGCCAGATGGAAGGAAATCTGGGTTCTTGAATAACTGTGTGTAGGAGAGAACCACCCCTTTCTCAATCTGCGTGGACTGTGATTTCAGCTTAGAAATGAATTTCCATTGTGTCACTTAGATTGGGGAGCTGTTTCATAGCATTATTAGCCTACACTATCAGAAGTGTTAATTTGATTATTATCACCTCTCTCTCCCTGCTTCAGGAATACTGTTGTGCTTATGGATAAAGAGCATTCTCATTGTTCACAAAGGATCCTCTCAAAGAGGTAGGAGGAAGGATAGGACTAAGGAAAGAAAACCCAGTTGGGGAAAAATAGCAAGTAGAGACTGGTTATCATGGGATGGCATCTCTACTCTTCACCAAGGGAGGTTCATGTTCTCCTCAAAGTTCAAGTGCAGAGCCCTGTCAGTCTCAGAGGGAGGTGTCATTAATTCATTAGTTATTTGTACAGTTATTCATCCAGTAAGTACTTATTCAGTATCTGAAAATCTTATACAATGTGCCAGGCAATATACCTGGAGCTGAGGTTGCAAAGTGAGCAACAAAAAGGACATCATCCTTGTCTTCTTGGTAGCTTCGAGTTTGCAGAGCAAGAAAGATACTACAACTACATACTACACAGGAGAACTAGACCACAACTGATGCACAATGAGTCAGTGCATTTAGAATGGTGGGGGAGAAATCTATGGGAGGTAAAGATAAGAAAAAGCTTCTCTGATTAAAGAACTTTGAGTTGAGAGATGAAAAAGAAGAGTGAATGTAAACTAGATGAATCAAGATGGGAAAGAGGGAGTTGGAGGTACAGAATACAAAACAAAACAAAATAAAACAAAACAAAACAAAACATAAAATGTCATCAGTGCTGACAAAGTCCTCTTTATTCTTTGCAATCCCTTTCACACCCAATGATGATTAAACATTTGGGAAAGGCAGTTGCTTTTAAGGATGTGAATATTTGTATAATTGCTTCTATTTTTTATAATTGCCTAGTTTAACGACAGAAGATAAAGACAGAAGACACACTGGGAGCCAAATATAGAACCCTCCAACCCCAGAAGGACCCGTTAAAATGATACATAAATATTACTATACCAGTGTCTTGCTTTTATCCCACAAACTCCTATGTGAAAATTAATTTTCTATGCTGTACTCTCGGTTAGCTCAATAATTTTAAGGCACTATTTGGACATCATTCATTAAATCCTGAAGAATGCTTAGCTCTCAAATTTCTTGCTGCATATATCCTGATCCATAATGTTAACAAGGACGTGCTATTTGGCCAGAACAAATACTTAATATATCTCTCTGTCATAAGACAGCCTGACTCAGCTATTTAATATATAGTTTCCTTTTTAAATCATGAATGCTTTAAAGTTCATGATTTCATCAAGAGGGAATTTGGGTTTTCTCAAACCTGGCAGACACAGAGAAAAGCTACTTAGAAAATCACACTTAGGTGATAAAGTGACAAGAAAAGTCCCCCTAGGGGTTATTAGCACTTTGCTTGAAGAACAACTCTTAGTGGATCTTCTTAACTTTTTAGCATGGGGAGGCAATGCTGTTGACAAGTTCTTGGTGAAACCAAGACTTAGTGAGTGAGGTGTTTATTTTGGAATCTAATTTCAGGAATTTCTATATATATCCCATTGGTTAATTTAAAGATAGCATTCAGGGGAGACTGGCTGGCTCAATCTGTAAAACATGCAAGTTTTGATCTTGGAGTTGTAGTTCGAGATCTACTATGGGTGGAGCACTTAAAAATAAAATCTTTTTAAAAAATAAAGTTACCATTCAGTTTGTTAAGATAGCAGACTGTTCCTGCAATCCCCAGTCCAATCAATATCTAAAGTTCAGACTAGATGGTGGGGCGAAGACCAGAGTTTGGATAAATCACATAAGCATAAATACTTTTATCTAGCTGTTCTTCCAGTTTTCCATATCCAATTTTTTTTCTGTGTTAACTTCTTCTCTAAAGTTAGACCCAAGATCCAATAACAACCTATGCATTCTTTTGTTAATCATACTTTATTAAAGTATAATTTACCTTTGGTAAAGATGCACAAGCATTAAGTGCTCAGTGCAAGGAACCTTGACATATATGCAAACCCATATAAAAATCGCCCAGACCAAGATATCGAACCCCTATATGTTCCATCTTGCACTATTCTAGCTAACCAACCTCTCACTTCCAAAAGCAGTCATTATCCATTTTGTATGACAGTAAATTACATCTGTCTGCTCTTGAACTTTGTATCAGTAGACTCATACAGTATGTAGTCTTTTGGGTCTGGCTTCTTTTACTCAAAATCTGTGCACTTTAAGAATTTCTGCAGTGTGAAGGATAGCCCAGGGCTTCTATGAACTTTGTATGGGGTTGCAGCTTCATCTATCTAAACCCTGTCAGAATGAGGCCAATAGTTCTTGACCAGAAAGTTTACTCTAAGAAAAATCTATGTTGGTTTAACTCTACACTATTGAAGGAAACTATCCTGAAACAAATTAAAAATAGGAATAAAATGGCAAAGGGCATCTGGGTGGCTCAGTTGGTTGAGCATCTGACTTCGGCCCTGGTCATGATCTCGCAGTCTGTGAGTTTGAGCCCCACGTTGGCCTCTGTACTGACAGCTCAGGGCCTGGATCCTGTTTTTGATTCTGCATCTGCCTTTCTCTGACCCTCCCCCACTCACACTCTGTCTTTCTCTCACTCATAAATAAATAATATTTAAAAAAGTTTTTTAAAAGAAATAAAATTGCAGGCAATAGAAGATATGTTTAACCATCCTATAGATAAGCTTATTTTAAGGACTTCTTAAGTACAAAAAGAAAAGTCTAATTATAAATTATTCTTACTCATTTATTAAGGCTGCTCCCTTAGGGGTCAGTTCTAGGCAATGCCTCATTAACCTTATATCAGTTACTTCAAAAATTCATTTTTTAATAATTTTCATTCATCAGTTAGAACTTTTCATTAATGCAGTCAGGCTCTCCTTCTCATGTGTACAAATTAGTAAGGTGCAAATCTTTATGTGAATTTCTAGAGTCATCTTAAGACCAAAGAAAGGGAAAAAAGAAAAAGTAAATGTACTGAAATCTACAATGTACTGGTGGCCTAGCATGCTTTCTTCTATATTTATAAATCTTTCAGTAAATTGTGATACACAGAATGCCACACATCCAGGGGAGTGTTAGTTCAGATACATTGGCACTTAAGCATGGGCCACATTCCATAAATTCACCTCTAAGTCAATATTTTGCCCTTGAAATACAGATATAAGCAAATACCACTTTTCTAGCTTGGTCTCTATAATATATTATGCATATAATTTCTACTGAGACAAATCTACTGAGTCATTCTCCATGGGCCGATAAAATCCAACGTCTTTTATTTTTCCACTGCCTCACTTTCCATACTTCCTCCTCTACTGGATACTCATTGTCAAAGCACACTGCAATGTCTTTTTCTTGGGATTGAGCATATTCAAGGAAACAATTTTGCAATGATGAAAGCAATAGTCTCTGTGCATGGGAAGCAGACGCTGCCTTTTTAAATAATGAGTAATTGAAAAACAGGACACTTAAATATTCTTAACCACTATCAATATAAGAATAAGACAAAATTGACAAAATAAATGTCCTAAACCCCAGAAAACATTCAAAATTTTTCTTGTACATTATTTGACACATTGGAGGATAAGTAAGATAAGAATATGAAATGAAGGCTTGTATTTATTTGTCATAAATATATTGAGGCCAAAAGATAGGAGGAATGCCTCTGCTTTTCAAATGTGGAAGTCTCAAATTAAAGCAAGCCCAAGTCAAGCTGGCATTTTAGTTAAACTGACTGAAGTGTGCAGGCCACACTATCAAACTGAATGCTAGTCTAGGAGCATGGCTTATGGTCCTCAGTGGAATAGGCAGTTCAGGACAAGATCACTGTAGTTTCTCACCATCTTCCCAGGAAGATGTGAGATAGAGCAAATGTTTAGCAATAATGCTGATATCAGTGAATATCCTGTGAGTTATTACACCACAGTTTTAGATCCACTGAAAGGGGACAAGGGAAATTTACTTAGCATGTAGTGGATCAAGATGGGTCCTGGATCAATGTGGAGTGTGAGGGAAGGAGATGCTTGTGCATTTTGAGAGTTTGTGGTAAGACCTACAGACTCTGAGTGCCTGAGAGATGCCCAGTGATTAAGAGGAAGCTGTTCACAGGGATCTGAAAGTTATGCTCGTGGCTACTGTGCCCAGAGGCCAGCTTGTGGAGCACATATTATATGGAATAAGGCAGGGAAGTGTTGGTACTCAAGATTTTGCAATAGTTAATTAATCGTTTACTTAATTTTAAAATACAAAAAAACCCCTCCCAGCATACATTTCAATGTTTCATAAAAGTTGAAAAATAAAAGTGACAACAGCAGCAATAACAAAAATATAAAATATTAAACCCAAAAAAATCCCAATTCATTTCAGTGGCATGTATTAAACACCTCCATATCCAAAAAGTGGGTTGTTATAGTCATTTACTTCCATCACAACTGTGGTAGTCTATAAACTAATATTAGAGAAGATATTAAGAAAAAAAATTTTTAAAGTCAACTCTGTCTTTGGAATTCAGCAGAATCAGTAAATCATGAGAAAATGTAATCTGTGGTTTTCTGGGAGACACAGGAACATTGCTTTTTTTTTTTTTCAAGTTTATTTATTTACTTTGAGAAAAAGAGAAAGAACACACAAATCAAGGAGGGGCAGAGAAGGAGAGAGAATCCCAAGCAGGCTCCTCACCTCAGTGCATAGTGTGACAGGGGGCTCGAACTCATGAACCATGAGATTATGACCTGAACCGTGATCAAGAGTCCAATGCTTAACTGGCTGAGCCACCCAGGCACCTCAGGAGAGACTAGAACACTGCTTTTTAAAAAAGTTTCCCCATGCTACCTAAGCCTAGCTCAATCTTTTTTAATCACTCAATTTTGCTAATCAGTTGTGCTGCCTGTTTCCTTCTTAAATGGAAATCTGGATGAAAGTAACATTGTGTGTCTTTGTCTTTTCAAGGTTATGTTGGCCAAGAGTATGAGCCAGGGTTTCTTTTTCCTTTTTAAGTCAGCAGCAATGATCTTATTAAATATTTATAAGTCTGGTTGGGTAAAGTTAAATGGAATAGAAGATGCAATTAAGACGTAAAACCAAGTGTCATTCTTCAGGGTCTACTTAAGTGATACAAAGCATCAGAGTCATAAAACTTTTCCTGGACACTATTTATAAGCCAGAGTTGGGTTGTTTGGTGTAAGTGAACAGGGCTTTCTAAGATTTATTAATCAATGTTCAGAAGTCATCTAAAAATACTATCTGAGTAATTCATGTCTCTGCACTTTCTCCAGGAATAGTTTTACTCTTCCCCAAGAGGGATGGGATATAGGAGAGGAGGTGGTAAGTGCCACGGCTTATGTACATGGCAGCACCATCACGGGCACCTTTGGGGGTTGTTAGGAATATCTGGAGACATGTGAGCTGAGGTTAAATGTTTGGCCACTTGCTTTCAGAAAAGTAAATAAATAAATAAATAAATACGATAGATAGATAGATAGATAGATAGATAGATAGATAGATAGATAGATAGATGATAGATAGATAGATAATAGATAGATAGAAAGATAAAAGAAAATCATGATTAGCAACCTACATCCTTTCAGTTCCTTTTACAAAACCTTCCAGTGTCTGCAAGGAAGCTGCAGGTAATGTCATTTATGTAAAGGAAAAACAAAGGAAGTTTTTCAATCTCAGATTGAAGCCTGGCAGATGGAGAGGGTAACATAAATTTAGTATAAAATATCCTCTCAACCCCTACATAGATAGGAAAAAAAAAGAAGCTAGCTGCAGACCAATTATGGAAAAAGCTTAACCTTGGCATAAATGCCTGCTCTTCCAGTATAATTAGTATTATGTATTCAAAAGCATTTTCAAGGTTTGCAATTACTTTTAAGAGTTGAAATATCATCAATATTTCACTGCATGGTAGTATTTTATTTAATTTGATTGTGATGTTGATAAGGTCAAGTTCAGGTGGCAATTAGGCTGGTTAGTTTCACACTAAAAAACACTACCTAGAGGATGCAATTCACTGCCTCTCTACTGACCGTGTTGTGCCTTTGGGCACCAAGAAGATCTTGAAAAGCAGACCTCAGGAAAATCACTTCACACAGACACTGGAAAAACTAAATTTAATTTTCATGTCTTACCAACAGTCATTTGTGTTGCTGTCATATAGATAAAGTAGGGCTTCAAAGAAAATCAACTCTGTGATACCCATTACGAACACCTGAATTAAATAAAATGAAATTCAGAAAAATCGAAAACAAATGTGGAAAAATGAAATTTTCCTTTTGCTTTGGGGATGGAGACAGATGTCGAATTTTCTTCTAGTAGCTTTAGCTCGTTAAATTGTTAGGACACTTGTTCAACGCCTCAAATGCAAATAGGATTAGATAACAATTTTCATTATTTTTTTCTAAAGCACCACACATTTAGTTGAAGTTTTGCTTAACATGAATGATTATCATTAGGAAAAGTTAGAATAGTGATTACTTTTGGAGTGTACCAGTAATAAGAATGGAGCATGTGGATGGTTCTTGGGACACAGAAAATGTTCTATATTGTGATCTGGGTGGAAGTTACCCCGTGTGTTAATTCCGTGAAACTTCTTTGACTTGTGTGCTTCTGATTTATGCACACACAATTTTGCCATTTTTATATTCCAAAAGTTTTTAAAGGAATTTATAAAACACCACTTGGGTTCCTATAATCATTTAAGTACTGGCTCCATGATTTTCTTTGATGATAAGGTGTTTCCTGGATGCATGCATTTTGATTAAATGTATCCTAACATCTCTCTTTGTTTCTTTTTACTGGGACCTTGTTTGTGTAATGCAAAAACCTACTTGTAATTTCCAATATATTATGCAAATTTGTATCTTCTTCCCAGTTGGCATAAGAAAATCACTGGGGTAAAATGGTGCCCAGCACTGCCAACTGCTTTCAGAAATAAGCCCTGGTTTTGATTTATCCTTTCCTGCTTCTTTCCGAGGCACTGAGCTTCCTCATTAGCCTCCAATATGGTAAAATGGTCAGTGTAAGAGTCGTCTTTACTCACAGTATACTTTGTGAATCCATGCTGTTTTTCCATCATTAGCTACTTTGTTCATTACATTCTATATAATTTTGCATAGTGATGTCTTGGGGGGCAATAATTGCATTTTAATGAAAAAATGGCCCCGATCAGCAGTAATATGACTAGCTGTGGGCTGCAATGCTAATATACACCTACTGTTTCAATTTTCTAGTAAAGCTTATAATGACTGAGGAACACGGGTAATTGTGAAAATCATGCATGGCAATTGCATCTATCGAGTTGACTTTTGATCCTTCACCTCTAGCAGCATGCCTTTGGCTTTTATTAAAGAGTAAAGCACAGCCAATTATAAGCATCCTCTGATGCTTGTTCGGATCTTTTATCTGGTGATTGAGCATTTGCAATTCGAAAGGACTGGCCTCTAATAATAGTGTAAAGCATGGGCTGTGAATATTCATTCTTCCTGAGGCTTTAGGAGATTGGGCAAGCTAACTTCAACTCTTAGTCTCATATTTATTATCCCGAAAGTATATTATATCTTTGGCTTTCAGTTGGCTTATTGAAAAGGTTGCATGAAACTATGGATGTAAATTATTTAGGTAGGAGCTGATGTGTATTCCTGAGCTCAACAAATAGTGAACATTATTTTTATTTTAAAAGTTATAGCTCACTCTCATCAATATCAAAAATTAAGATTTTACTCAGAATAGAAACTCTATTTTGCATGCATAATCAAATAAACAAATAGAAACTGTGTGATTCCATTTACATGAAGCTTAAACAAGTACAATATCAGAATAGTAGGTCCTTCTGGAGGTGTGGAATAGTCTGAGAGAGACATGAGGGTTTCTAAAATGCAGAAGATGTGTTTCTTGATTTAGGCCATTGCTAGTAAATTTCACATTTGTAAAATTTCATTGAGTTGTACACTTAAAATTTGTGCACATTAAAACTCAATAAAAAAGAAAGAAGGGGTTTAAAAACAATATTCGGGGCGCCTGGGTGGCTCAGTCGGTTAAGCCTCCGGCTTCGGCTCAGGTCAGATCTCACGTTTGTGGGTTCGAGCCCCGCGTCGGGCTCTGTGCTGACAGCTAGCTCAGAGCCTGGAGCCTGCTTCCGGTTCTGTGTCTCCTTCTCTCTCCGCCCTTCCCCCTCTCATGCTCTGTCTCTCTCTGTATCAAAAATAAAAAAAAACATTAAAAAGAATTTTTTATTTAAAAATAAAAACAATATTCTACCATTTTATTGAGGAAATGCAAACTACTGCAGACTTTTGAGAAATTAAGAAACCATGACAATACTCAGTAACTCTGCCCCTATCATCTCAAGTAAATATTCCAACGACAGAAATATTCCAGTAACAGGTAAAATTATTTGCATAAAAGCATTCCTTGTCACATCACGTATTAAAAAGAAGCAACATTGAAAACAATATAAATTAAGTGCCCAGTAATCTGGAAAAAATGCATAATTGACGATGAATAAATTCCAGAATTATACAGTCCTACAAAGTGATATAGCTGTTTTGGAGGACTCTTTGGCAGTGTTTTATAAAGCTAAACATATACTGGCCCATAATTCGGCAATTCTACTTCTGGGTTTTTACCCAGTACAAATGGAGACATATAGGTTCACACAAAGACTTGCACATGAAAGTTCACGGCAGCCTTATTCATAATGCCCAGAACTGGAACAACTCAAACACGCATCAATAGGAGAATGGATAAAGGAATGGCTATATCTTCATAAAACATACGACTTACTACTCAGCAATTACAGCAACCTGAATGAATTGCCAAAAGAACATGTTAAATTAAAGATTATGTACTGTGTGATTCCATTTACATGAAGTTCCAAACGAGGCAAAATTAGTCTATAATGGTAGATACCAGAAGAGTGGTTGCCTCCACTTAGAAAGTGGCGAATGCCCGGTGATGGAGAGGGTCCTTGTTTTGTTGGACAGGATCTGCAGCAGCCCTCTTGTGATCTTGAAGGCCATGCCCGGTAGAACTACAAAGATATCAGTCCTAAAGTTGTTGAGCTAGTAAACCAATGCCAGTGCCCATTATGCTTTTATACCTCTTATGCAAAAGAAGGTAAAGTCCTATTTGTTCAACCACTGTAGCTGATGACATTCTGTGAAGAGAAGATTCAAAGAAACGCTGTTCTGATTTGTATGTGGAGAAAGGAATTGTGTCCAAGGAGAAAGCTGCAGAAGTCCAAAAGCCTTCTGCACTCTCTGTGGCATTCTAGAATGATAAGCTTGGTAGGGACATTAGCATTTATAGAAAATGATACTAAAGCTCAGAGAGGTTATGTGTCTTGCCCAAGGCCACAAACAGCCAAGATTAGATCCTATACATCCAATTCTCCATCTCCTTAATGAGAGAAAAGAGGTTCAAAGGACTGGTATATCCCAGAGAAACAGAGTTTTTCCTATACAATGCTCCCAGGGCACAAAATATGACATAAGAAAGCTTAAGTAGAAGCTGCTGAAGAGATGATGGTTTTGACAGTGAAAATACAGTTCTGCGCAAGAGGCTCCTAATAACTTCTCATTGTGAATGTGTAGGTGGTTCACGCTTCCAGTCCCTTCAATATCAGATGTTTATTGTATCTCGAACACTCACACTTGATGTTTTTACTTTTCCTGAGTTTTTTTTTCACCTGTTTGTTCTTGGTCTATTTCAGGAAGTGTTAACAATAAAATCTGAGCTGTGTTCTCATCAAGAAATTCATGAAAATCTTTAGTATGATTATATTTAATCATGTATCCATTTGTCATTTGCCAAAGGATTACAATGTGCACCAAAAGTCCCTTCCATATTCTTTGTTATTATTAATAGTTTCATATAATTAGGAGAAAAAGACCATTTCAATTTTAAAAATTTAATCATTTTAAATTATTTTTTATAATATTTTATTGTCAAATTGGTTTCCATATAACACCAAGTGCTTCTCCCCACAAGTGCTCCCCACCATGACCATCACCCCCTCCCCCCCTTCAGTCCACGTTTTCAGTATTCAATAGTCTCTCATGACTAGCCAGTGCCATGGAAATGGCACTTCCTGAAAAGATGGAACTTTTCCTTCCTTATAAAAATATACCACAAGAAGCAATTAAAACTCCTACGAATGTCCCTTGGGTATGATGTTGGAAGTTGCAGGGGAAAAGCACTGCTGTTCACACCCACTTGGAGAAGGAGTATTAAAGTATATTTAAAATAATATTTACATATTTTAAACATAGAAAATGTATGAAATGATAGTGAAATCCCCCATCTTGTCCATGCCTCCCATATATGCTATTTGCTTCCCCTCCAACAGTAATCTTAATTTTGTATATACTTTAAAATATATCACTTTGAACTTACATACATTTAAAAATATATATTCTTCATCTTATTTTTATACAAATATGACAACTTATACACAATGTGTTATACATATTTTCACTTAACAATATATTTGCCTTTGTGTATATATCAATTCATAAAGCCAATCTTTTGTACAATTCCATTGTATTCCATTGCATGGATAAATCTTAACTTATTAAACTAATCCCTTAGAGGTAGGATTTAGAGTCGAGTTAGAATGTTTCCAGTATTTATTATTGCAAAGAGTGCTGCAGTGAATAACCTTGGATATACGTTATTAGTGGGGTTATTTTTACAGTATTCATTCTTACAAGGGTATGTGCTTTGGCAGTTTTAGCAAATATTGTCAACTTGCTCTCTGTAAAGCAATTCTGTGATAACAAAGGATGTCACCAGAACCCTAGACACTGCCTGCAGGCCGCTCCAAACACCCATGGCTGACACTCTTTTCATCTCTAACAAAAGTAAGCTCTGTGCTGAATTTCTTTAATGTTTATTTATTTTTGAAAGAAAGAGACAAAGTGACAGAGCATGAGTGGGGGAGGAGCAGAGAGAGGGAGACACAGAATTTGAAGCAGGCTCCAGGCTCTGAGCTGTCAGCACAGAGCCCAAAGTGGGGCTCAAACTCACCAACCAGGAGATCATGACCTGAGCTGAAGTCAGATGCTTAACCAACTAAGTCACCCAAAGGCGTCCCTGTGCTGAATTTTTATTTATGATCCCCCTTTTCTCTTTATGCTTTTCCCACCTTTATGTATGGATTCCTAAATAGAATATTATTTTTTAATTATATAAATGAATAAGTAAGTGTAAAGTGTAAAGAGTAAGTGAAACCATGCAGTATAAATTTTTCTGTAATGTGTTTCTTCCTCAGAACAATATTATATTTTGAGATCAACATGGGTGATGTGTACAATAGTTCTATTTTTCACCTGTGTGGTGTGCCATTTGTAGGAACACTCTGTAATTTGTTTAAGCATTCTAGTGATAGACATTTTTGTGATGATTCTTTTTTTTTTTTTTTTACTATTTAAAACAATGAAATGTTGTTATGAGTATTCTTGACAATGTCCTCCAAGGTACATGTTTTCAAAAGTTTTATTAACTCCTGACATATACCTAGGAGTGGGATTTATGTATTCTGTGCTATGGGTATTTTAACTCAGTTATGTAATTATTATCTTCTTCCAGATAAGTAGTCTAATTACCTTACCATTAGCAGTGGGGGAGATTTGTTCTTGCTCCACATTCTTGCTTTTACCTAGTCCAGCTTTTCAATCAAGTGAGTGTTAAATCATATCTCACTGTGGTTAAAATATGCATGTTCAGGATACTAATAAAACTGATCATCTATTCAGATGTTTATTCAGGTTTTCACTTCTGTGAAATACTTGTTCAATTATTCTATTATTTTTTTCAATTGGGTTGTTTGTCATTTTTTTTCTTATTGACAAATAAAATGTTCCCTATCCACTTTAGGTCAACGTGCTTGTCAGTTATATATACATATATATTTTTAAATGTTTATTTATTTTGAAAGAGAGAGAGAGAGAGTACACGTGCGCCCATGCGTGACCAGGGAAGGGACAGAGAGCGAGAGAGAGAGAATCCCACGCAGGGTTCTCAATTTGCGGGGCTCATTCTCACAAACTTGTGAGTTCATAACCTGAGCCAAAATCAAGAGCCAGGATTTGGACACTTAACTGACCAATCCAGCCAGCTGTCCCCTCAGTTATGTGTTTTAAATCCCTACATGAGATGCAGCACTCACTAATTTCAAATCTTGTTCTCTAATGTAAATACTTAAGACTATTTAGTTTTTTATACATTATTTTAACATCACTTTACAAATGTTTATGCTTACTATGTGCACTATAATTCATTTCTTAAAATAGTCTAATTTCTATTATTATCTCCACATTGACCCATGAATGGCTTAGACATATGTTTTTGTATTTATAAAAAAGATTGAGTATTCCTTATCATTTTTTAGTATTTATGTAAATTAGATTGCATTGTGGTCAGAGACTGTGTTCAGTATGATATCAGTACTTAGAAATTTGATCCTATTAGCTTTATTGCTATGATGTGGTCAAAGTTTTATAACTACCCACATGTGCTGGAACATAATGTATATTCTCTACTAAATCAAAACTATAGATAATACTTTTCAACTGTTCTATATCTTTACTGTTTGACCCGTCAATTACAAAAGAGTCTTACTTGCCTGTTATTAATATAAGTAATGCTTTCAGTTTTTATATTCAAACACGGTTTATTTGGGATTTATTCTGATGCAAAGTGCGAGGTGGGAGATCCAACTTTCTTTTTTTCAGCATCCAGTTGTAACAATAGTTTTTATTGAGTAATTCATCTTTCTCACTATTTGTTATGTCACCTTTATTACATACAAAATTCTTGTCATTTTGGTTTACTTGTGGATTTCTATCCTCTTATATTGATCTGTATTCAGGTAAGGATGGGCCTTTTTAATTAGATAACAATCAGTAATGAAAACTAAAACTGGGCCTTTATGTAATAACATACCAAAGGACTCAAAACAAAAAAGTAAAGCAGAGATTTTAGAAGGATGAATAAGGTCATCCTTAGGTCTTTATGACTAAAAAGGAGTATACAAAGAATGATTTAAAATGCAAGTTTCAACAGAGGGAGTATGCACTGTTAACAATCATTTATCTCAGGTAACAACCCTGTAATTCTTTGCTGGGTAAAAGCACCATATTATGTCGATAAACATCACACTAAACTGAACTTGCAGTACTTACTCATGTCTCCAGAGAAATGGCTGAATATAGTTAATGTGTGTTCTATGGTGTTTTATTCTAGTCTAAACCAAGTAGATTAAAGAAATGTACTTTTTAAACAAAAGTGGCAAGGCATAATGGTTGCAACTGGAATGTGATATTAAAGTTAATATTTATGTTCCTCATATCTGAAACACTCCCTGCTAGTAAATCAAGCCAGTGTTCTATATTTGTATTTGTAATCTCTTCCTCAGGATATGGGGAGTTAATACAAATTAGTGCTCACTCGGAAAATGTCAACATGGCGGAGCATCTGGGTGACTCAGTCTGTTGAGTGTCCAACCTCTGCTCAGGTCATGATCTTGCAACTCATAGTTTCAAGCCCCATATCAGGCTCTGTGCTGACAGCTAGCTCAGAGCCTGGAGCCTGCTTCAGATTCTGTGTCTCCCTCTCTCTCTGCCCTTCCTCTATTAACACTCTCTCTCTCATTCTGAAATGTATTTTAAAAATATATTTAAATATATATATATATATATATATATATATATATATATATATATCAACAAGGCTTCTTCCACCCCAAATTTTCCCACCTTATGTATTCAAAAATTTAATCTTGATCACCCCAGGGAGTTGTTGGTAAGAGGGAAAGAGAATGAAAAAAAAGTAGTTGACAAGATTTTATAAATTCTTCCAGATTAAAAAATATAGATCTTGGAGATGTGATGATGTTATATCAAAAACCAAATTTGTTACTACTCATCCAATATCTTAGGGCATGAATTTTTTAAAGCATAAGTTGTTT
>NC_043711.1:73228107-73247261 GCF_006229205.1 Suricata suricatta | reverse complement strand
TTCAACATGGGAAATCATTTTCATATAATAAAAGAATAAAACGGGATACAAACTTATATGTATATTGTGGTGAACAGTAATTTACCACGAAAGCTATTGAAATTTAAGCTGTGGGGCCTCCAGCTACTAAGCTTCTCCTTGTCTCGTAAGAGAGGCTGTAGCAGTGTGTTTCATATAGTTATAGATTTTGAAAAAAATAAGTGATATTATTTAAATTTTGTCTTGAAGTAAGATTTTTCCTTTTTTCCCCTTAATATATGCAAGCTTCAGGCACCACAAAACCAAATCTGGCTTTGCCTATAATTTTAGTGAAGTGAAACATACTGCATATTATCAAGAAAAAAAAATATGATGGGTAATTGCCAAATAGCTAACTTCAAATATCTAAGGATGATAGCTTAGGGAGAATGTTTTTCTCTTCTCTCATTCCCAAATATTTTGTAAAACTGTTATATCAGTTTATAATAAAAGAAATTGTTTTTAACAAAAACTTTATAGGGGCACCTGGGTGGCTCAGTTGGTTGAGCGTCCCACTTCAGCTCAGGTCATGATCTCACGGTTTGTGGGTTCAAGCCCCACATCAGGCTCTGTGCTGACCGCTCAAAGCCTGGAACCTGCTTCAGATTCTATGTCTCTCTCTTTCTCTGCCCCTCCCCTGCTCATGCTCATACTGTGTCTCTCAAAAATAAACATTAAAATTTTTTTTAAAGAAAAAGAAAAAGTTTATAGATTCACAAGAAGAAAAAATGTGGAGAAACCCACTGGACTAAACCCCCTTATGAGGTTTTGTGATTTAAAGCTTGTTCTTATGCTGTCCTTGCTGGCTTTGTAATTTACCCTGGTCTCACAGCTCTCTGTCATTTGTTCTAGTGTTCAGCTGTTTCACGAAGAGAGCATGACATAAGGGGTTGACTGAGCTCTGCTAGGTGATTATTTGGGGCTTCTCACATGGTTGCAATAAGACGATGGTTGGTACTGAAGCCATCTGAAGGCTCTCAGATGATTGTCACATACATGTCTGGTGTCTCAGTGTTCCTGCCTGTGGTCTCTCTGCACAGCAAAGTAGCCTTGCCTCCCTAAATGGCAAATTAGTATTCCAGAGGCAAGAAGCAGAAGTGCTTCACAACGAGACCAGGAACTGGGAGCCCATCACCCTTACCTCATTCGGTAGTTTAACACAGTCACAAACCATTGCAGATCAGAGAACGCAGAAGGTAGAAGAACAGACAGCTTTTCTCTGTGGGGGCACATACCAGGAAGGACTTGATGGTGGCCATCTTTAAACACAACTACCACAGCAAGAAACATTTGGTTTGTGGAACTATCATAAAGTAGGGAGGGGTCTGCAATAGAAAACAGACACTTTCCCTACAAATATAATATGATAAAAATGCCAAGCATATGGCTATATCCATATGCCCATGAACTAGAAGTATATGAAGTTCAAAATTTGTTTTCTTTAAATTGAGGGACATTTCTTAAGAAAAACACTCAGGATTGGGAATAACCTCAACAGACGTCCGACTTTGACATTCATACTTCTCAATAAGTTTACATGGTCTGCCTTCTGAAACATTACTTGTCTTAGCGTCGTGCACATCACTATTTCTCTTTTCTCAAAGTAAGGCCGTCCTTGCTAGTAAATGATTTTCCACAGCTGATCAAAATTTACCCTTCTACTCATGCCCTTCATATTGATTCTGTTCTTAAGCCTGTGTTATACTTTCATGGCATATGAAAAATCTTTACAAGTTAATGTATCTATTAGAAAGGAAAATGGGAGAGTCTTTCACAGGAATTTGTAATTACCTTTCCCCACAAGCATTTAGCAGTATAACAGCATGAGGAATTTTGAGTAAAGGCTTTTGCAGATTCACCTGGGAATGCAGAGTGAATAATTACGTATGGAATTGAATTGTATTCCCCCAAAAAGCAGTATCAAGACATATCCATACCTATGACATGCAGAGCATCTGAATAAAGACTGAACATTTCTGACAGAAGAAATAGAAAGTAAAAGCTCTTAAGTAGCATTCTGTTAGTTAGAATGTTCTTTAAAAAGGACCCTCCTAAAATTCTCCAGTAGAATTTTCTGCCATGGAAATGAGTCAGTCATGACCTCTAGCTGAAATTTTCAAACACTTATTAATAATATTATTTTCCTGTATTTTTGAAATGGACAGTAACTAATTTTGCATTAAAAATTTCTTAACAAGAAAGACACCTGGGTGGCTCAGTTGGTTAAATGTCCACCTTTGGCTCAGGTCACGATCTCACAATTTGTGATTTTGAGCCCTGGGTCAGGCTCTGCACCAACCACTCAGAGCCTGGAAACCACTTCGGATTCTGTGTCTTCCTCTCTCTCTACCCCTATCCCACTTGTGTGCATGTACTTGCTCTCTCTCTCTCTCTCTCTCAAAAATAAATAAATAAACATTTTAAAATTTTTTCTTAAAAAGATACAAACTGCTTTCTAGTGAAGAAATGTGTCCCAAGAAAACTACCTTTCTGTGATGGTAGAGTGATTGGTAGAGCAACTAAGAAGTGAATGAAGTAGAACGCACTATAAAGGCTACCTGAATCAGCATTGAATTAATCAGAATTGTTGACTAGTGAACCTCTTTGCTGGATAACAAAATTCTTACTCTGTTTCTAAATGTCTGAGTAAATAACCAGGATTGTTACTTGCATTGGAAGATTTATGTTTCATGGACTCAGTCAGTCTTAACCGTGATTGATGAGCAAATAAATTGTCAAGATAATTAAAATATGTATATAATTTATGACATAAAGAGACATTTGCAAATAGCAACAACCAAAGATTAAATCTACTTATTAGAAGCACACTAGTATGCCACAGTTAACCAACACTAACCATTATTTCACTTTGTTTGTCTTATATTTATCTGAAATGTTCCATGCTATATCTGATATTCTATGTCAAAAACATCAAACAATCTATTTCTTTTTTCTTAATTTTTTAATGTCTTTATTTTATTTTGAGAGAGAGGCAGAGATCGAGTGGGGTAGGGGCAGAGAGAGAAGGAGACACAGAATCTGAAGCAGGCTCTGGGCTCTGAGCTGTCAGCACAGAGCCGCACACTGGGCTCAAGCCCATAGACTGCGAGATCATGACCTGAGCCGAAGTCAGATGCCCCACCAACTGAGCCACCCAGGTGCACCTCTATTTCTTGATATCAAAGTACAATGCCTCAATTCTGTGACTAGAAAATGAGAGAATAAATTAAGACCATCTTACACTTTCCACCCCCATTTAATTTTTACAGCTAACTTCTTAACTACCTCTAAGAAATGTCATCATATATTCGCATCAGACCCTTAATCCTCACTTTTAGTTTATCACAGCTCTAACAGAAATGGTATTCAGGATTAATAAAGAACAGTTTCTTCCTTCCCTAAGATGGCAAACAGAGCCATTTAAGAGTGCTGGGACCTGATGTCATAAAGACTCTAGAGTAAGGAAATTCTTTAGGAAAATAAATAATTTAAAATCATTTGCCTTTGACTTTGGATGTATTGTAAATGAACTTGTGTAATAAGTTCATATTCACTTACCAAGATCATTCATCAAGTCAGTCACCCAGTTGACACCTATTGACTATTCTAGGTGCAATGCTGATATGAAGAAAATATAATTAAAGATGGTTAATAAGTTACAATCTCTCCCTTAGAGGATAAGGAAGAACTCTCCTGTCTTTCTGCTGTTAGACAGTTATATCTCCAGTGCCTGAGGTTATCTTTGGCACAGAGTAGATCCTCCAGAATGTTCTTCCATTCTTCCTTCCTTCCCATCTTTCTTTCTTCTGTCTGGTTTTTGTTGCTTTTCTTTTGTTTAAGTGACTGACTTTTTAAAAACACAAATACTGATGGAAATAAACAGAAATCTAAAGAGCTTGGCAAACTAGAATTTGACCAGATGGTTTTCCATATCTTAGCAGAACTCATGGGGCTACAGATTGTGTTGGTCTTTTCCCCCACTGACTCTCCAGCATTATTAGCCCTGTGACTTGTCAAAAAAAGTATTCAGTTAATAACTGATATCAAACTAAATGATTTGGTATATTGTCCACATAGGACAGTGTAACCATTGAAGCTCATAGGGATGCTATCAATTTGTCAAGAAATGTTAAATGATGCTCTTTAGACTTTATTCAGGAAGACAAGAAACAAAGTTCACAGCTCTTTTTTTTTTCATTTATGTGAAAAATTCATTTATACCGAAGTCCTCATTTAGCTTTGGTGCCTGATGAATGAGCTATTACTTGACATTCTCTTCATTTCTCTAGCTTTCTTGACGTGGTAAAGCTTCTCTCAAAACGTGGTTTCTCACTAATAACACACCACATAGTTTGCAGAGACCCACAGGTGGATGAAACCTAACCCTGTTGTAAATCACAACATGGAAAAAGTCTTGCATATTTCAGAAAAGAAAATAACTTGTCAGCCAGCAATCAGAGGCACATTATACCTCAGAAGGCCTGCCCCTAGTACCTGTCAGGCTGAACAGTCCTTTCACACAAAGTTTTCCAATTAATTTGGAGCCTCCAGACGACTCCCGCCCTCCCTCCTGTCTTTCAAATTACTCCACAAATCTTAGCTTTCCTTTGAAATGTTTCCAAGCCACTGGAGCACACCTTGTCATAGACCCCCACTGATGAAATGGAGGATGGAGGCTGTGTCAGATATAACTAATGATTAGAATTATTCCCGTCTTCCCCATGTTGTTGACAGACAGTGAATAAAGGCAACATTGTTATACCTACAATTGATCTATTGAAGTTAGGACTTGTTTTCAACTTATAAAAATACAACCTTTTTTTCCAGCCTGTTCTAAACCAATGATTTAGAACCCTGACTTGCTGTATTTATTTTTTTTAAATAATTCTCCCACTGCTCATGCAATGAGGTGTATTATTGTCATTACAACCGCCTGGCTCTGCACAGTGCATGTGTGTCCTATGCACAAACACATGAGGGAAAGGACACACAGATCTTGCATTAAAGTTGAGAAGGGAAAGACACCAAAATTGTTTTCTACTGTCTCTTCTGTTTTAGGTTTTGAGGATCTTAGCTTGGTTAAGCATTTCTGGATTAAGCATAGATTGTATGAGAGGTTATTTGAGTAGAAATCAGGAATCAAGACTGTAGGGAAGACCCCATCTGGCTTGGTATTTGGGTCCCACCATGTAGTAGCGCTATGACTGCCTGCAAACCACTACACCCTTCAAACACCGAGGAAGTTTTTGAATGCCATTCCAAGATGTTTTAGACTTTCTTCCCCTGGCAGAAGAGAGCCTTTGAAGATCGTGGGTAGCAGAGGAACATGGTAGGGAAAAAGCTTCAGGATAACTTACAAAGGAGATGTATCAATGGGAAGTCACTAAGCTCTCCTCTCCTTCTGGACACATAGAAGTGCTTTGTGTCTGACTGTCAAGTCTCCTACTCTTATAAACAATATTCTGTATTACTGATGATTGAAAGATTGACCGACAACCCTGGGTAAGGAACAAAAGATGAAGAAATGGGTACATGCTTACTGCCTGATGATAGTTCAGGAGAGGTACATAATTGGCTTCTCTTTGGAATAATTTATATTCATTTTTTAGCATTAGCTGAGTAAAATTCACCTCACACAATAGTTTAATAATCAAATATTAAATCAACACTAACCTTGAAACAGTATCTCAAACCCAGAAGCCAGCAGAAGTTCTTAGATGTAACTTTCCTTTCAAACTTCCCTCCCTTTTACATTTGCATAAGATGTTGAAATAGCAGTACAATTTAGATCAGATAAAGAAGACTGAGGTTGCTTCAGCTAGCTGCCGAACACAGATGCGACTTCGTTACCCAGCTGTGAGTAATTTTCCTCCCAATCGGAGGTAGAGTTTTGAATAGACTGGAAGCACGATCTATGTGGAGCAGGAGCACTGCGTCCAGGATGCTCTGTCAGGGCAGGTGCTCATTTATTTCACTCCTGTAGTGGCCTCAGGCAGACACCCTTCCTCTTCTCTCTGCAGTGCTGTGCTCCCTCTGAATGGCCAGGTAAACGAGCCAGAAGTGAATGGCCCCCAGCTCCTGTGTTTCAATGACCTGTTCTTTCATAGACATGAACCTGGCAATGCAGCAATCTACTTCTGCCTCGGGCACTCCCTTAGTCTTTATCTAAGTGGAGAAAGCAGAACTTCCTGAACCCCACCAAGTGAAATGCAAAAGCAGGGGTCAGTAAGAAGGTTGGCAATGGGCTGGTGAGCTGGCAGCTTCCTTCGATCATCTTAAACAGTATCAGTGTGCCCCCCTCACCCTGCTGACATTCTGCACATTAATGGCTCGCCTCTGTCAGGAGTCTCACTGGGTAGGGGCTCCTGGGTGGCTCAGTTGGTTGCACGTCCAACTTCGGCTCAAGTCATGAATTCACAGTTCATAAGCTTGGAACCCACACTGGGTTCTGTGCTGACAGCTTAGAGCCTGGAGCCTGCTCTGAATTCTGTGTCTCCCTCTCTCTCTGCCCTTCCCCCATTCAGTCTCTGTCTCTTTCTCTCTCAAAAATAAATAAACATTAATAAAAATTTTTTTAAAGCCTCACTGGGTATAAGGTCTATTTGCTTAAGATTCCTTATGGCTGTGAATAGAGTTTGGGACCCTTCTTCCATTTTTATAATCTTTAGCAGGCAGCTCTTCTGATATCATATTACGAGCCCCTGACTAGAAATTGCTGAGAGCAGGGAGAAAAAACAGCTACGGTGTGGCAGGCACAATCTAGGCTCTGAGGATCCTGGAGTAAACAAAACAGACCAGATCTTTGCCCTTACATGGGTGATAAATGCCCAGTTCCTTGCAGGTCAAAATGTGTCAGCACTGTCTAGGAGTTTGTTAGAAATGCAGAATCTCAGGTCCCACTTCAGTTCTACTGAATCGAAATAGCCTTTTAAAATATCCTCTGGGCTTTCCTATGCACATTGAAGTTGAAAAGACAAAGGAAAAATAATTTTAAAAAGGGACATAGGAAGTGTTTAGAGACAGTATCAGAAAATGAGATGAGAGAAACATGTAGAGGCGCGGTCCCGAGGGCTCTGTGGATCATTTGAAGAATATGTGCTTTTGTTCTAAGGAAGCAGGGAAGCCTAGAGAGGACTTGGAGCCGAGGAGAACAGGTTTGGGCACAGTATGACTCAGATACACATTATATGTAGCATAGTTTTACATGTTAGGCAGACAGAGAAAAATCAGTAATGGTGTGGCAATGGGGGATGGGCTACAAAGAAACCAAGGAACTTTTGAGAGTGATAAACATTCTATATCTTGACTGTGCAGAATACATCAAGGTGTCCATTTGTCAAAAGCTATTTGATGGTGCACTTAAGAGTGAGGGCATTCTGTTGTATGTAAACTATCTCCAAAAGTTTATAAAGAGAAAACAATGTTAAGCACATCAAAACAGAATATAACTTAAATTATGTGAAAGAAAAAAGCAGGTGAGAGAAAAGCTGTTGCAATATGTAAGAACTGAAACCAAACTTATCTGCAAAGTAGAGGAGAGATGAAGGCATGTGCACTATATACAAGATTGTAAGCTGCCAGAACATTATTCTAGGACCCCAAAGCATTCAGGAGTTGTCAGAATAAAAGAATGGATAATCCAAAACAATTAACAAAACTAAAAGAAAATCTACTAAATGGGAGAAGATATTTGCAAAAGACATATCTGATAAAGGACTAGTATCTAAAATATATAAAGAACTTATAAAAATCGCCACCCCAAAAATGAATAATCCAAATCAAAATTGATAGAAGACATGAATAGATATTTTTCCAAAGTAGACCTCACGATGACCATAAACACATGAAAAGACTCAACAAGTGAGCCTCATCATCAGGGAAATGCAAATCAAAATCACAATGAGATATCACCTCACACCTGCCAGAATGTCTAAAATCAAAAGGTCAAGAGCAACAAGTGTTGGTGAGGATGTGGAGAAAAAGGAACCCTTCTGCACTGTTGGTGGGAATGCAAACTAATGCAGCCAATGTGGAAAACAGTATGGAGATGCCTGAAAAAATTAAAAATGGAATTACCATAGGATCCAGTAATTCCACTACTGGACACTTACCTGAAGAAGATGAAAATACAAATTTGAAAAAAAAATGTATGCTCCCCTGTGGTTATTGCAGCATTATTTACAATAGCTAAATTATGGAAGCAGCCCAGACATCCATTGATAGAATGAATGCATGAAAAAGCTGCTGAATATATACACAATGGCATATTACTCAGTCATTAAAAAAATGAAATTTTGCCATTTGCAGCAACATGGATGGATCTTGAGAGTAGAATAAGTAAAATAAGTCACTCAGAGAAAGACAAATACCATATGACTTTATGCATATATAGAATTTAAGAAACAAAACAAAGGAACAAAGCAAAAGAGAGACAAAAAAATAGAGTCAACTACAGAAAACAAACATGGTTTGTACAAGAGGGTAGGTGGATGGGGGATGGGTGAAATAGGTGAAGGGGATTAAGAGTACATTTATCATGATGAGCACTGAGAAATGTATAGAATTGTTGCATCATTATATTGTACACCTGAAACTAATATAACACTGTATGTTAACTATCCTGGAATAAATTTATTTTTAAAAAGTCCAAAAGAAACAAACAAAAAAAGAGTAGAGAATCCAAAGTGTTACTGAAATGAGGAAACATTTGATCACCATCTGGTAGAGAGATTCCATTGTTGCTCTCGCTTCTATTACTTCCTAGCTTTGGGACTTTGGGCAAGTCACTTCTTGGGAAGACAGTTTTCTTCAGAGCATCTTTTCCCACTCTATTTAAAGGTCAAGGACAATGTAAATGCTGGGAAAGTGTTTTGAAAATTAGAAGGCACTCAAAAAATGTGCAGCGATTACTAAAACTTCCTTTTTGAGTTGCATTCATATCAATGAGACCAAAAAGCTGGAAAAGGGCTCTAGTTATCATGCATTACTGACATTGACACAATTTCAGGACATGAACAACTTTTGCCATGCAAAATTCTGATTCTCGTGTTGTATTTCCAAAATAGGTTCAGCACATGCACTTCTAATATATCTCAGATAGAGGATTCTCAGTAAAAGACAAAATGGTGAAAGACAAAAATGCGTTTTGTAAAGAGACAGCATATGTAACAAAATTGAAAGTCACAAAACATAATTGATATAGATTTTCACATTCACAGGTGCCTGGGTGGCTCAGTTGGTTAAGCATCTGGCTCTTGGTTTCGGCTCAAGTCACGATCTCACAGTTCTTGAGTTCAAACCCTGATTCAGCTTCCCTCGTGAGGGCAGAGCCTGCTTGGGACTCCCCCCTTCCCCGCCTCTCACTCTGTCTATCCCCTACTCACATCCACTCACTCTCTATCTTTCTTAAAATAAATAAACTTTTAAAAAATGATTGTCACATTCGTGTATCCAATAACATCTTCTTGAGTATCTGGCATTGAGGAAGGCTTGGAAAGGCCCTCAAAGAAAAATAAGACAGTCTTCATTGTCAAGGAGATGATAATTTAGAAGGAAGTATAATATAGGTCTAAAAACAACTTTAATGCAAAACCATGTGTGGGAAACGTAGTAAGAAATAATTAAGTGCGGTGGAGGTGGGAAAGGGAGTAAACACTTGTTTCTTGGAAGCTCATGAGAGAGCTGGTGTTTGAGGTGAGCAGTACTAAATGAGCAGGAATCCACTGAGACTGAGAAAAGCTGGTTGAGCCAAGTCATGGAATCAGGAAAATACAAGGCATTTCTGAAATGATGTGATGGCCAGTTTAGCAAGAGGAGAACTTATGTTTGGGGCACTAATTTGGAAGATCAAGCTGAAGAAGGTGAATTGAGGACAAGACCATGGAAGACTTCATATGCCAGCCTTTCTTGGCTAGAAATGAGAAACCACTGGAGGTTTCTGAGCAGCACTGTGGTATGACTCAAAGTATGTCAATGGAAAATGAATTCTGGCAGCTGTATGTATTCATGTTGGGAGAAACCAATATTAGGGAGGCCAGTTACAAAACTAATGCAATGGTCAAGGGGGGAGAAAATGAGGATTCAAATTGGCATAATAGGTAGAAGGAAAGCAAGATAAGTTCAAATATAAGTAACAGTATTAAAATGTTGGTTGGACTTTAAAACCTATGGATGTGGAAGTTAAGAAAGAAGAATGTATCAAAGACTTTCAGATTTCTAGCCAAAATGAAAAGCCTTGGATGAGTGCATTGGGTGAAAGATAGCAGACTTACTTTTAAGACATGACTAGTTAACAGTGCTAGGGTGACAGCTAATATCATGGAGTACATTCTGTACACATTTACATGTACTGTTCTATTTAATCTTCAAAATGGTTTTGTGAGAAGAGGAAGATCATAACACTTTTACAGATAAACCAAAGCTCAAAAAGTAAATTAACCTGCCTAAGTGGCAAAATTATCATTCAAAAAGCAATCTAAATATTATATTCTTGGGATATCACCGTTGCAAAAATTCTAGCAGATAGATGGACGTGGAATGCACATAGTGACTTTACCTAAAGTTATTGGAAAAATTAATTTCTTCCCCTCCCTGACATATTGCAGGGAATGTCAGTATGTCTGCACACCCCAATAACTCTAGAAGTAGGGGTGATCTTATGTTCCAGTGATAATTTCTAATGGGTATCAATAAATCATTCCAATGAATGTTTTAGTAAAAGTTTGCTAACATATGATACATTCACAAATTCATTTCTAAACTGTGTTTTGAGAATACATCATGATGCAGAAATTTTCTTAATTGCCAAAAATGCCACTCTGATTCTACATGGAAACCCATACCAAATACTTAAGATCTGGGAGAGGTAATGGAATGTAACCTGTGTTTCAAAGCTCAATCATCCCCTAAACATACTTGCTACAAAAACAAGTCCATTAAGAGCATGGTTGTTACATCTCAAATCCATGGCTGAAATGATCAGTTGATGATATTATAATAAATACCATTACCATTGTTGTGTTTTGACTGTTCCTTATTCAAGTTATGTGTTTGTAGGAAATGACTAGTATCATAAACCTCACCAGAAAAATCATTTCTATTTTCCAAATAAAAGGTTTTTTATGGCATAATAAATGAGTTTTTTTGTATTCAGCTATATTTTTCTGAATGTAATCATCTGGTAATAGCTTTGCCTTACCCTTACTCTCCTGTTTCTAGATAGTATATTTCATTATATGTATCTGAAAATTTATAATTGCACCTTCTAGTTGGAAACCAAGGTTTGGCATTAATTAAAAGTTACTAGTGACATGGCCCACTGATAAAAACAAATGCATATATTTCTAGAATAATAACTTCAGTTCTTCTCTGAAGAATCTGAAGTGGCAGGCTGTCATTTCACAGAACTTTCTCATTTCCCCAAACTTATAATAAAGCCAGCTCATTGTTTCTTCAGGCTACTAAGCATCAAGCAATTTGTTTTCTGTGCTCATTCTGTCTGCTCATGGTTCATTCGCTCTTACGTGCACTGAAGCCCTACGGCTGACGATCTCTTTATTTTTTTAATCAACAATTATGGCACTTTTGAATAGAATGTTATCAAAAGAAGGATCTAATTCCATCACAGATTTGGACCAGGAAGTTATTCCACATAAAACCTAAGGGTAAGTCTCAGGAAATTAGTCCTGCCTGGGAACACATATCAAATGTACTACAAGAGCATTTGTTTCCATGCTTCATCCATCCAGTTTCATAATCTGGCAACTTCAGAATAATTTTTTATAATTTCTTCTTCATTCAACCCATTTCCAACCCACTCTGTGTTCTGAAATTTTACTTCTGGCATCCATCCTAGATGTCCTGGATATACTCATTTTTCTCTTTTACAATTGCCCCCATTTAGTTGGTCTACCTTGATGTTTTGCAGTGGCCTCCTAATGATCTCGGCTCCCCTCACTTATGCTCCTCTCAGTTTTTCCGCACACTTTAATGGAGGTGTTATTTTCAGATTAACCGGTATATCAAGTGAGCCCCAGGTTTAAAACCCTTCAATAGTTTTCCTTTTTCTGAGTATGAAGACCAAAATCTTTATCATGACCCTGAAGTCTCTGAATATTCCAGGACCACTTACTTCTCCAGATCATTTGTTATCATTCTCTTCTCTGGAAGGAAGAGAACTGCCTCATCAGGACTGTGTCTTCTCTTGCATCTCTTTTCTTGGTTCTTCTCTTCTACCTTTATATTTTAAGTCAAGTAAAGAGATGGCTGAAGTCTTCCTTAGAGAATTTTACCTAACCACACAGATGCCTGTCTCCAGGGCCAATCTTTATCTACCTATCTGTCTTTCTACCTATCTATATTGTATGTACATATTCAACAAGACTGAATCTCTACTTTAGAACACTTATTTCCAACTGTAAATTTATATTTATTTATGTCCACAGTCTTTACCACTAAACTGTAAACTCCATAAAAGCAGTGCTTCCTTCTGGTATTGCTTAACTTTCATTCCTCAACACCTATTTCAATACCAGGCCCAGGTGCGTTCTCAATAAAAATTAGTAGAATAAATTGAGGTGTTTTTGACAAGCTCTGAAAATCAATCAAGAAACAGTAACTGATGGAAAAATATTAGATGTCAAGAAAATGAGGTATTTTCATATTTCTTATCAAATGGTTTTCACTGAAGCAGGGAAGAAAGGGAAGACATAATTCTTGAAGACAAAAAAAATTAAAAAGGGAATGAAGAGGCCAGTGAAGCACATAAAATAATCCTCTTCTCTCAGCAGCTCTTATCTTATATTGGAAACAGATAAAGTGCAATCAAAGATGACTGTCTAGGCCCATGATGTCAGTACTTGATTTTAAGTATTTTCATTTTTTTAGGTAACTAGTAATTAAACAGCAGAGAACCAGTGTAAAACCCACTGGTCCAGATGACCAAGGGACTGTATATCATTTTATTTTGATTACTGAAGCAAGCCCTAGTGCAGGTACTTCCCCAAACCTCCCTTCATTCTCTGGGCTACCACAATGCCTTGAGTATATTTTTAAAATCAAGCTTTAATTTAGTGGCTTGCTTTCAAGTTTTTCCTATGTTATCCTGTGTACCTTACAATTAAACTGCATATAATGAATTGAAAAAGCAACTGTCTACAGTTAAAAGGTTAGAGAATCCAGCTGATGGATTCTCTCTCTCTCTCTCTCTCTCTCTCTGGTTTCTATAGATTCTGTAATAGGGATTAACAAGTAGAACAGACAAAGAACAGACATTAAGACATTGCATCAAATAAGGTCTGAAGCTAATTTTCATCTGCTCCCATGGCCCTTTTCACGGATTAACAGAAATAACTGAATTGAGTGTAGTATGATAAATATTAGTGACTGCAGTTCACAAAAAATCACTTATAAGTTCTTCTCTTGATAAATTGTGGGTTTTCAATTTAGTATAACTGAAGGGTAAGAATTTTACCTTAAGGCTATATCCAAAAATATGGGGGGAAATCTTTCTACTGAAAGGTGTCTTTTCTTTGGAAGATCAAAGTAGTACAGACTGGTTTGAAGAAAGTAAATCTCCTCAAAATTTATTCTAATTTATAAGAAATGCTTTTCATGTTTATGGATACTTATTCTCCTTCTTGACTTTAGATACAATATATATTCAGCTCTCCTTTTTAATGGTTATCATTATGCACACTTCCTGTTTTCTAGCCCTGTAACTAGACCCCTTAGCCTGAGGACTTTTAATGATGGATGGACTGTTTAGGTGCTGGGGAGTGAGCACTCCCAGAAGCAGCCTTCTATAGGAGGCAATGTATAGGAGTTGGTGGATGACATCCAGCTCTTTATCCCCTAGATGGCTACTACACCATTCCCAGAGGGCCCCTGAATGATGGGAGCCCAGTTGCCCACAGTGGTAAGTGCACTGTAGTACTGACTCCTTCCTCGTCTTACTTCTCCATTCTCCTACCAGTATTTTCTGAAATCACCTCCACATAAACTACTTATGCTAGCATCCTTGTCTCATGAGAGGAAATGACTTTGAATTTCTATAAAAAGGTCTGCTTCTGGAGAGAGAACCCAAACTTAAAGAGAAGGCCTTGGTGTTTGTAAGACACTATAATTAAAATGAGATTTGAGGCTTAAGGCCATGTTTATAAGACTGTTATGTCTAACAATTATTAAAACATTGAAATGCTGTTATGCCAGTTAGTCAGGAGCTGTTTCCCCAAAGCCTGTAGACGGCATGGCTACTGCCCTGGTCATCACTTCCCTCTCATGACTCAGCAACTAAGCATTAATGCTCGCCATAATGGGGAGCTCTTCCAATACACTCGTCAAGAATCAGAAGCACCAACTGGCTCAAATGACCAGTAGATGCATCATGTGGGTTATCAAATGTTTCAAAATTATTTATGGTTAATTTGGCACCAGCTGGGCCCAGACTTTAAGTAGAGCTTTTCCTTTGATGACTGTATAAAGAAGACCTTGGGGTTCTATTCTGCTAACTCGGTCTTTATTACTTCTCTGCATAGACATCCTCTGGCTCTTGTTGTCTGACTGATTATATTGTAGATGTTTGAGAAATAGATGAAAGAGATAAGACAAGGAAGAATGGAGAGAACAGTTAATACCTGATGAGCTTCTGGGAAATCTGTCAACATTTCAACTTGAGGTGGCCTTATAAACAGGACATTTCCTTCATGGTAGCCCCTCTGTACTTATAAACAGTGGGATGCTGGGGCACCTGGGTGGCTCAGTTGGTTAAATGTCTGACTTTGGCTCATGATCTCATGGCTCATGAGTTCAAACCCCACATCAGGCTCTGTGCTGACAGCTCAGAGGCTGGAGCCTGCTTCAGATTCTGTGTCTCCCTCTCTCTGCCCCTCCCCTTCTCACACTTTGTCTCTTTCTCCTCAAAAATAAATAAACATTAAAAAAAAGTTTTTTAAACCAATGGGATGCCTACCAGAGTACAATGGATTGGATTTCCTTGGATTACACTTATGTTTCTGCCTCTGCTTTTTCCTAGATTCAAAAAGTTTATGAGGAAATAAATATAAGACCAAGCATCACACGCACTCTAAATTTCTAATGGACATTTGCAGTTTGGGCAGATATGCGTGGTGGATTACATTCCAGAGCTAGATGCCAGAATTAGTACCCACATTGCAACCCCCAGGCATCAGACATTTAATATCTGGCTCCAGACTCCTAGCTAGGTTGTAAGTTTTATAACTGGAAAACCAGTTTTACGCTCATTTTATGCTGATTATGTGTTAATCACTCCAGGGACTTATTAACAATTCAGGATAAACTTGGGGTGCTGAGCATGTGTCCAAATGACAGCTCTTTCTGAGCTACATCCTTCATAAAGGTGATGCCTCCTGAAAACAGTTGATTTACATCTATAACTTCCTTCTAAAGGGCAGGGCAGAGGCTTCAGAAGCTGAGTTTTGTTGCAAATGCCTACAGGTAAACCAGATATCAAAAGCAGGGTGATTTTATAACCTGCATGCATTTTATAGTTTCCTGTGACACAGTAATTACAAAACTCAAAAGGCACGCTCTTACAAGGGTGAAAAAGGCAATGTCAGAGTTCCTTTTGGCTTCTGCTGTTGCAAGACAGAATTTAGATACAGTTTCTCACTATTTAAATTTGTTATTGAAGTTTTTGTGGGATGCCAAAGTTTTCAGTTGTGTCAGTAAATGATGTCAACACAGTTCCAAGTTCAAGGTGGAATAATTTCTTGAAATAAAGCAAGAATTTGGTGCCCAGAAATCTTGTTTTAAGATCTGCAAACTTCCCAGCCCTTGAAGGCTCTTTATTTTTAAAAAACAGATCCTTATATATTTAAACCACATACAGCTTCTCTTCCATATGGTCTTTCTAGTATTTGTCCTCATACATAGTGAGGTTTTAAAAATATTTCATTGTCATCTGTAACCGCTGATAGCATTTGGGATGTGATAATGTTTTAAAAATTGGAAAATCAAGTAAAGAAAAATTCATGTAAATAAATTTAGAAAAAAAATGGAGCTTTAATAAAATCATTGATTAACCCCCCAAAAAGCTATTCTACAATGATATACTTACTAAAATGTCTAAAATCCTTTAAAATGCTAACAAGAACAAGTGTTAATAATGTAGGATAATAAAATTCATATGCAGTGGTGATGCAAAATGATACAACTACTTTAAAACACGTTTTAGCAGCTTCTACTTGTAAATCTGGCAATTTAATAAATGCCTACATACCCTTTGACCCAGAACTTTCACTCCTAGGTATTTATACAAGAGAGTTAAAATATACATCCACATAGTGACCTGTAAAAGATTTTTCATAGCACCTTTATTCATAATAACCCCAAACTGTCAATCACTCAAATGTCCATCCACTGATGAAAGAATAAACAAATCTTGGTATATCTTATAATGGAATACAGTCAGCTATAAAAAGGAATGAGTTAGTGATACATTCAACAAAATGGATGAATCTCAAAATCATGTTTTGCCAGAGAGTTGAAGAGATGAAAAAAAAAATCCATAATCCATGGTACCATTTCTATTATTTTTTTTAACATTTTATTTATTTTTGAGAGACAGAGAGTGACAGAGAGTGAACAAGGGAGGGACAGAGAGAGAGGGAGAACCAGAATCTGAAGCAGGCTCCAGGCCCTGAGCCAGCTGTCAGCACAGAGCCCGACGCGGGGCTCGAACCCACGAACCGTGAGATCATGACCTGAGCTGAAGTCGGACGCTTAACCGACTGAGCCACCCAGGCGCCCCCATTTCTATTATTATTAAGCTCAAAGACAGGCAATATACTCTATAATGATAGAAACCAAAATAGCATGGTTGACTCTGAAATGCAGCAAAATCCATTGGAAAAGACCATGAAAACTTTCTTGAGAAACGAAATGTTTTATACCTTGGTCTGGGGATGATTACATATGATATACAACTGCCAAATTACATGGATCTGTTGGCTAAAGATTTATGAACATAAATTATACCTCAGTAAGCTCTGTAACATTAACAAAAGCTATCGTCCAGCTTCTGAGTTCCTGTTTAACAATATTGATATTATCTGTTGTTTTTCTTAATTAGCTTGGAAGTTAAATTCAAACTCAGCATATGGCAAGATGTAATTTAAGTGAAATTACTGGGACATGTACAGTTCGATTTAAGAAAACTCTCCAGAAAATTGAAACTTCCCCCTTCAAACTTACATTTTTAAAAAAAATCAATTAACCAATTTTGTGGCAGTTTCTAGTGATTGCTGTTTTTCTTTTGGTAGGGTCCCATATTGGTCATCTTCTCATGTGACATTGACAAAAATTTTTCCCACATATTTAATATATTTTCAAGGCAGCCAGATAAGAGTTTTCTCTGCATTAGGGCATTTCATACATTAGAAAGATTTTCACTTTGTGGAATGTACCACAATTCCCTTGTGCCTTTTTCTAGACCTGTTGCTTAATGTCAACTAATAGATACACAATTTGGAGGTATTTGAGAAAAACAAAATGATTAAACTCAGGGAGAAGAGATGAATGTGATCACACGGTCATGTTGACAAAAGCTAAATCAATAACACTTAAGTGATCAGACCCACAAACTCTGAAAAATTTTCTAATCTCAACATTAACCTAGATGTTTTTATTATTACTAGTCAGATCTTTGATCATGCAAAATGGGCATATCAAAATAATTCATGGTCACTTATTAAACTTTTCTTCATTTAAAAATACTTTCTATGACTCACTTCTCCTTCATGTAATTTTAGTTAGGCCTCAAAATGATTATTTTTAGTTATTTCTGAAAATAATATACTTATTTTGATGGAACAGAGAAAATTGGCTCCATCTTTATTGGTAAAAATTTTCTATGTTGTCAGTGATGGATTATTTGGGTCAGATGTGGAAATTATAGTCTATTCTGCTCCAACCTTAGCAATTTTCTGATCCTTTTGATGAAGCCCTGACAACCAAATAGCTCCTGTAACATTTATGATAAGCACACATGCTATATTATTCGCTGACATACATATTGGGCCCTACCTTATGATTAAAACAAATGTTTCCACTTGCTTTTTATTTGTCACATTTGCAAGAAACACTTAAGTACTGAGAGAGAGCCAGGGATTTATTGAAAATGCTAATGTATGACCTTTCCAGAGAAGGCTTAAAACCAACCTTACAAAAAGTACTAAAGGGACTCCTTCTGGATAAAGTCAAAGGATACTAGACGGTAACGTGAAGTCATACAAACTAAAAAAAAGGACTTTGTCTTGGTAAAGGTAACTGCATAAGTGAATACCAAAACTGATTTTGTTATTATTTTGGTTTGTAATTATTTTTTTCTATATGATTTAAAAGACAAATGTATAAAATAATCACTATAAATATATATTAATGTCACACAATGAATAAAATGTAATCTACGACAACAGTATAAAGGAACAGGGATGGAGGACTAAAGAAGCAGAGAGTTTGTATGTTATTGAAGCTAAATTGGTATTAATTCAAGGCAGATTATTATAAATTTAAGATGTTAATTGCAAACTACAGGATAAGGACTAAAAAACTAAGTACGAAAAAGAAAAATACAGAAAAAGAAATGAGAGGGAAATCAGAAGGATACATTTTAAAACCAATTAAGAACAAAAAAAGACAATAATGGAGGAATTGAGCAAGAAAAAATATATGATATTTGAAAACCTTTTGTTCATAGGCTACAACACAGCCTGCTTAATACCTTTCTTTAAATTCCATCTCTATACTACAATATGCTTGAGTTCCATGCAAAAAGGTAGCTACCTTTTATGTAGGAAATGGATGATTAAGTCTTTGGTGTTGTAAAAGCAACTTCATTTAAACATATCCACCCCCACCAAGTAATAAATTGTATCATTTATCTTGAATGTATCATAGATCAGCTGCTATATAATGATTGCCACTTCAGATAGATGTGAAATTAGGTGATTAACTAGTTGTTACTTAACCTTCTAATTTCTGTATAAGTCTAATTACATGAAATAGAAGTTGGGGTTCTGGTTTTTTACTTTGCTTATCCATTTGGAGTGTCATTGTAACTACTGTATTGTAAATGATGGAAAATAATTGCATATGTT